>NC_060125.1:441206568-441506568 GCF_021461395.2 Schistocerca americana | reverse complement strand
TACCATGCACTATTCAGTGTCCCCTCGACGATCACCAGTGGTGTACGGCCAGTGTAGGAGATCGCTCCCCACACCATGATGCCGGGTGTTGGCCCTGTGTGCCTCGGTCGTATGCAGTCCTGATTGTGGCGCTCACCTGCACGGCGCCAAACACGCATACGACCATCATTGGCACCAAGGCAGAAGCGACTCTCATCGCTGAAGACGACACGTCTCCATTCGTCCCTCCATTCACGCCTGTCGTGACACCACTGGAGGCGGGCTGCACGATGTTGGGGCGTGAGCGGAAGACGGCCTAACGGTGTGCGGGACCGTAGCCCAGCTTCATGGAGACGGTTGCGAATGGTCCTCGCCGATACCCCAGGAGCAACAGTGTCCCTAATTTGCTGGGAAGTGGCGGTGCGGTCCCCTACGGCACTGCGTAGGATCCTACGGTCTTGGCGTGCATCCGTGCGTCGCTGCGGTCCGGTCCCAGGTCGACGGGCACGTGCACCTTCCGCCGACCAATGGCGACAACATCGATGTACTGTGGAGACCTCACGCCCCACGTGTTGAGCAATTCGGCGGTACGTCCACCCGGCCTCCCGCATGCCCACTATACGCCCTCGCTCAAAGTCCGTCAACTGCACATACGGTTCACGTCCACGCTGTCGCGGCATGCTACCAGTGTTAAAGACTGCGATGGAGCTCCGTATGCCATGGCAAACTGGCTGACACTGACGGCGGCGGTGCACAAATGCTGCGCAGCTAGCGCCATTCGACGGCCAACACCGCGGTTCCTGGTGTGTCCGCTGTGCCGTGCGTGTGATCATTGCTTGTACAGCCCTCTCGCAGTGTCCGGAGCAAGTATGGTGGGTCTGACACACCGGTGTCAATGTGTTCTTTTTTTCCATTTCCAGGAGTGTATTTACACATACACTCACAATCACATACACATAAGCATATGATGTGCAAAAGTGATAAATACAGTAAGCTATATTTTCCCTTCATTTACAATTTTTTAAGTTTTTGATGGTTGTAATTCAATTTTATATATATATATATATATATATATATATATATATATATATATATTGCAATTTTTTAACGTTTTTCAATTTTATAATTGTTTCCAGCACATACTGCTTATATATTCAGCATTGATATTATGCTACTTATTCAGAAAAAAGCAGAATGTATTTACACACTGGCATATCTTTTTACACAGACATCCACACTCAAATGCACCTACAACCATACACACAGACAAAAAAGAGCATACACACATGCAGGCACACCATACATCACACATACAATATTTTAACTGTGATAAAAGAGCGGTACTATTAGGTGCAAGCTCTCACTCAGCGAGTCACTCTCTCTCTCTCTCTCTCTCTCTCTCTCTTATTCACACACTGGGAGTCCCCAATCCCACTTGCACTTCATGTAAATAATGTGAGTATGAGAGGGTTTCGATCCCATCATCACAAATAGTTCTTTTATTGTCATTAGGTGACAATCCGACTTTAGACTGTAGCACACTGTGCATCTCATGGTCTTGCGATCGAATACTAGTTTGATGTACCAAATGTGGAAGTTGCAGTGCAACACTGTGAGCACCAGTGTACAGGCACTGCAAGTAGTCTTCGACTGTGAGGACGCGGGATGCTGCACATTGCACAACATTAGCCCGCCACTGGGTGGCTCCATCTATTCTACGATATGGTTACATTTTGGATCTTAGGCTCACAAACTCCACAATCGGTAATTCATCCACCTCACCTTTCATTAACCCGATAACCTTTTTGTTCTGAGGAACAATACTGTAAGGATTATCACCTGCATAGCCTGAAGTGTTGAATTTATTACCATGACACCTAATTACTTCATATGAATCGCAGTCATATAAAGTAACTTTGGTCCCACGAAATGAGTTTTAGCAATCTCATAGTGGAAACGGTACATGTGGAATCTGGAGATGTCCAATATACACATTCCCAAATAGATCGGTTTCGTAAACTCTACTGAAACTTCGACATCTCCACAGCAACAAAGTTCTCATTGAAAATAGTGACCTGCTTTAAATTTGGTCTGGCGATGGAGTTTCTTGCGCCCCGACGCCCATCCCATCCAGTCCTAATCAAAATATCACGTTCATTCCCTGCATTTCTCATTGTTTTACCGAAAATGAAATTATTCATCAACTTATAAAAATCTTTTTCGGAATCACCAGTCGCGCCCGCCCTCTTCTTGGTATTTAATTCAATATACTCCTTGAGCAAGGGGGACTGATTGAAGGAGATAGCCTGGGTGATTCTACCTATCTCCATCTCTAAGCTGAGACACAGCTGGAGATTATGATAATCAATTACACACCTCTGCTTATGTCCAACAGTGGACATCAGTTTAGGGATAGTGCTTCCTCATGGAACTTGTTGCTGTGGACATAACGGCAAGTCGCTTGTCATTTCATGCAAACTAACAGGGTATATGAGGTGTACCTCCACCAAATACCCTACATCAGAATCAGCTGCCAGACCCAATCTTTTTCCACCTAATCCCTCTAATTCGTTTTTGGGCACCCAAACGGCAGTGGCTGCATCATGGCGTGCCCATGTAAGTTATTCACATCCAAATATAGTATATAACTTGAATCGAGGGATTCACTGAACCCCACACCCATACATGGATTATTTTCCTTGGCATGTCTACGGACACACTGGCAAAGTCCTTCACAGATACTGCACTCAAAGAAAAGAAGCATACCAGCATAAGTCATTTTCTTGAGCATTGCATCCCAGGACAACCCAGGTACCGTGTAATAAAAGGCGGGGTCCAGAGAGCACGTGGCCATGCATACAATCCGCAACTTTTCAAAAACACCCGCAAGCAAGAGCACGTCAGTGTCCTTTTATAGGCTTGCGTATTCACCCAAATTTGGAATGTTGAATTCCGCCAGACATTCACGGCATGCTCATAATAAGATCCATAGTAATGGCATCGCTGTGAGAGTAATGGTAAATGCAGATATGTCAGGTAGCCTGGTTTCGTTGAGTTTCACTGCACTATTCAGTTACTCGTAAGGGAATACTCCTTTCCTAGTCACAAGCTGAAACCTTTCCTCATCTGCCGGCCGGTGTGGCCGTGCGGTTCTAGGTGCTTCAGTCTGGAACAGCGTGACCGCTACGGTTGCAGGTTCGAATCCTGCCTCGGGCATGGATGTGTGTGATGTCCTTAGGTTAGTTGGGTTTAAGTGGTTCTAAGTTCTATGGGACTGCTGACCACAGATGTTGAGTCCCTTAGTGCTCAGAGCCATTTTTCCTCATCTGTGTATGCATGGATTCACAGTTCTCCAGATGCCTTTTTAAGCTCAGTTGTTGTGGCAGTGTTGGTGGTACCTCTGTAACATACGAATAACGGAATAAAATTAAGCACAATGCTCAAGATTTTTTAAATATATGCTCTAAACAAACAACAACAATTAAGTACATAATAATTACAGAATAATAATTATCTGCTGCAACCATGATGGTCACATAATAATTACCTTTAACACTCTGCATCTCAGGATTGAGCAGTTCAGTCGATCTTTCTGGTAGTTCTCCCATCCAGTCAAATACCTCCACCCCCTCTTCCAAAAGGGAGAGATCGCGCTATCTTTCAGCAGCTATCTCACGCGCCCACTCAGGCATTTCACGTCCGACGGAATTGTTACTGTTGTCGAGCCACCGATCTATCTCATGGAAGTCGTCTACAACAAGATACTGATTATAATAAACAACAACAACAACAAATTTGTACTTAATTTGACTACTCTGAGATATTGATTATAAATAACTACAAAAAAAGTTAATTAAATAAAAAGTTCATGGAAGTGATGACTTCTGGTCAACATTCTCGACACATACCGTTACTATAATCTCATTTTCCTCTTGATCTGTAGCAACGTCTATCACAATGAATAACATATGCCTCACAAAACTGTATACGATTAAAAAAAAGTCTAACTGCAATATATTACAACTGTACTTATTCTTGGTGCATTTCACCCTCCAGCAGCAGCTCAATGTACATCAGCTGCTGCTCTAATGCTGTAACAGCAAGATCAAAAGTTTCATAAACACTTGATACGATCTGAATACATCAATAGCTGTTTTCTGGTCATGTAAACTATGACACAGAATTTGGAGATGTACATACATGATGGTAGCACAACCTTTTCCGCTTGCTGGCGACTTTCAGTTTCCAGCTGGCGTTCTAGTTATATCAACATTTCGGGAATGAATGTTATAATAGTAAGAAAAAAGAACTATTAGAGCCACTTGTTACGAAAATGTATCAGTCTCGAAAATTTGAATTCTTTGCTGCGAAATTTTATAACTGTCGCAGTTTGAACTCATAATTTTTTAATAAACACTTACATGGCAACTGACCCACGTTTGGCCGTTTCCCACCACCACTACCGCTGGTGTCACTGCTGGCTGGCCGTTTCATGGTGCAGGAATCACACTGACTGAACTAGGCACTGTCAAAGACTGATGATTGTTGTGGGGTTTGGGCTTTACATATCTTCAGACTCCACCAACTATTTTTCAGTGTCATACCAGCAAGTTATAACTTGCCTCCTCCTTTTTTCTCCAAGCAGGCTTGGTGCAGGTGTTTGAGGAGACATCGCGTCTGTGGGGGGAGGAAAAAAAATTCGGAGGCAAACATCCTTTGCTTACTGGCAAGTGTCTGGAATATTGGACACAGCTGCTGGCTTTAGAAAAACAGTCTTTGTTCATTCTGAAGTAAATAGATAGCTCGATATTTCTGACGTCAGCTGTACCCTTCGAAATACATGTTGTTGTTAGTCAGGGTATAACTGTGGGATGAGAACGCTAACCTTGCCTTCTTTATCTTCTTCAAGCAGTCTTTGTGCAGGTGGTTGTTGACAAAAAATTCTGTGAAATCGATAGATGCCCCTATCTGAAAACGTCTTTTGTTTGCCAGCAAGTGGATGGAAAATTGTACACGTCTTCTGTCTTTAGAAAAACACCCTTTGTTCATTCTGAGACATATAGATAGTCTGACATGCACAATGCCAGCTGCATGCCCCGAAATAAATATTGCTGTTTTACTTAGGGAAGAGCTGTGGGGGAAGACGCTAACTGCCGAAAACAAATCTATTGCTCATGGTAGCTGACCAACAAAAGCGCGCCTTGAGAGTGGCATTGTACATTACAAACTTCTGCCGATTTCCAAATACTGGCTGCCACCCCCCTGTGGTATGGAAGTCGGGGGCTGGGGGACTGTTAGGGAGGTACAGAAGTGGTCATCAGTTGGCTGCCAGATAGCTACCCAAGCAGCACACGTATCGCGATTGTGTCATTTAAGGCTGCCTGAGAGTTCACATGATGCAGCGCCTTTCAAGCCAAACTGCCTGTAGCAAGCAAGGAGGTGGGGATAGGTGGGTCTGGCAGTTTTCAAGGACATGATGAACGTAGCCTGGCTGGGGAGGGCCGGAGCTGGCAAGGTTAGGTGAGCGGGCTGCAGTCTGATGTGGGGAGGGGAGGGGGCTGGCAGCATGGAGCCAGCCACACCAGTATTGCATTCGCACCCGGCAGTGCATCACGAAGGATCTTAATGACTATGCGATCGCACTATACAAAGCAATAAGCGATCAGAAGTTAAACAAGAGTATCCTTGTCCTATGAAATGCAAATTATGTCCTCAGAGCATAATTCAGCTATATTCCGTCCTCTAAATTGTTTTTTTTATTTCTACCACCTATTCTGGTTTTATAAACAATTCCCATCAACAGTTTCCATTATTATTACATCCTCTGAACTGACCATTGAATTGTACAGCGAAAATTCGGAATTGGCACCAAAATTAGAAATTATCACCAAAATTCGAAACTGCCGCCAATAGGGTGGGCTGGAGGACGGTTGGGGGGTAGGGGGCTGGGGCCCACATATATGCTGATGAAAACACATGACGTCATCCAGAGGTGGGGATGGGCATGGTCAGGGGTAATTAAATGATCAGTTTAATTAATTTGCACATCAATTTGATATAAACAGTGTGCCAGCACCCTCATTACCCTACTACTAGCATAAGATTGTAGCCACTCACTATTCTCTGAAATAACTGGATTAACAGATACTTGTTGAACCCACACACCAAATATTTATTATTACTGTGATAAACACTAAACTCTGACAACCAGTAAATTACAAAGAATAAACAACAAGGGTGAATTTCTGAGCCACCTCAACTATCGTCTGTGGACTACTGTCACTGTAACACGTCGCAACAGTAGCCCTTCCTCCCCCATTTTTTAATGTGGGGCATGCAGGTACCATTGTGTGGCGACTCTTTGGAGAATGTGGCTGCTGTTTCTTCTCTTTTGACCGTAAATATCTTCTTCTGGAACCCTGGTGCACCTGGAACCTCGGGACACACAGGATAAATGCGTCATCCAGCTCGGGAGAACACTTCTCTGAGCTGTCTGTTGCTGATCTAGATGTCTCACTAGGTACCACAGCCGGTGTCCAAGGCCTTCTTTGCTGTTCCTGTGGCTGTGGTCGACTGGCTGCCGAGGTGTCTGGAGTGTAGGGGCGCCGAGGTATGACTTTTCTTCCTGCCCACTTTCTACAGGGTGGCAATTATTGAACTACATGAAAAAAAAAACATAAATTACAAACAAACTGCGGCGTGCACTCACTTATTTCAACATGTAAACGTCACTACAGATATTCAGATTTAGTTATGACATGTTCGATATGCCTGCCATCATTGGCGATGATGTGGCGCAGACGTACAGCGAAATTCTGCATGACCCGCTGAAGTATCGGAATATCGATGCTGTCGATGACTTCCTGAACAGCTGTTTTCAGCTCAGCAATGGCTTTGGGGTTATTGCTGTACACTTTGTCTTTAATATAGCCCCACAAATAGGAGTCGCATGTGTTCAGATCTGGAGAACATGGCGGCCAATCAAGGCCTATGCCAGGAGCCTCTGGCTATCCCAGAGTCAGAATGCGATCCCTAAAGCGCTCCTCCAGGACATCAAACCCCTGCTTCGAGGGGGTAGAGTTTTGTCTTGCATGAACCACGTCTTGTCGAAACAAGGGTCACTTTAGATAATGGGGATGAAATAATCTTCTTAAACCTTCACATACCGTTCGGTAGTCAGCGTGCCACCAAGGAATAATGCACCAATTATTCTGTGATTGTATATTGCTCTCCACGCAGTTATTTGTAGAGGGTGAAGAGACTTATCGATTGCGAAATGCGGCTTCTCAGTCACCCAAATGCGCCAATTTTGCTTACTGACGAACCCATCCAAATGAAAGTGGCCGACAACAGTCCTGCAGCCAACCGCGCAGTTTCAACGTCTTAACGCAAACCATTCAGAAGTTACGATGATTTTATTTCATGCAGTTGTCACCCTGTGCATTCCGCCTCGACTGCATGCTCAACTGGCTGCTCATACTCGTCTCTCTATAGATACTGTCGTGGCCTTGCCTTCGTGCTTCATGACAAAAGTGTGTGCCTTACACTTCAGGACTCGGTATGGTCCAACATCTGGCGTGCACAATAGTGGTTTCACTGTATCTACTCGTAACCACACACGTGAACATTGATGAAGATCTTCTTGCATAAAAACAGATATTGTACAGGTCAACGAGCCTGTGGACGAAGTTTTTGCATTGAATGCCATAATTCTTGTGAGAAGTCTTGTAGCACGCTAGCTGAAGGTATCATTATACACTCCTGGAAATTGAAGTAAGAACACCGTGAATTCATTGTCCCAGGAAGGGGAAACTTTATTGACACATTCCTGGGGTCAGATACATCACATGATCACATTGACAGAACCACAGGCACATAGACACAGGCAACAGAGCATGCACAATGTCGGCACTAGTACAGTGTATATCCACCTTTCGCAGCAATGCAGGCTGCTATTCTCCCATGGAGACGATTGTAGAGATGCTGGATGTAGTCCTGTGGAACGGCTTGCCATGCCATTTCCACCTGGCGCCACAGTTGGACCAGCGTTCGTGCTGGACGTGCAGACCGCGTGAGACGACGCTTCATCCAGTCCCAAACATGCTCAATGGGGGACAGATCCGGAGATCTTGCTGGCCAGGGTAGTTGACTTACACCTTCTAGAGCACGTTGGGTGGCTCGGGATACATGCGGACGTGCATTGTCCTGTTGGAACAGCAAGTTCCCTTGCCGGTCTAGGAATGGTAGAACGATGGGTTCGATGACGGTTTGGATGTACCGTGCACTATTCAGTGTCCCCTCGACGATCACCAGTGGTGTACGGCCAGTGTAGGAGATCGCTCCCCACACCATGATGCCGGGTGTTGGCCCTGTGTGCCTCGGTCGTATGCAGTCCTGATTGTGGCGCTCACCTGCACGGCGCCAAACACGCATACGACCATCATTGGCACCAAGGCAGAAGCGACTCTCATCGCTGAAGACGACACGTCTCCATTCGTCCCTCCATTCACGCCTGTCGCGACACCACTGGAGGCGGGCTGCACGATGTTGGGGCGTGAGCGGAAGACGGCCTAACGGTGTGCGGGATCGTAGCCCAGCTTCATGGAGACGGTTGCGAATGGTCCTCGCCGATACCCCAGGAGCAACAGTGTCCCTAATTTGCTGGGAAGTGGCGGTGCGGTCCCCTACGGCACTGCGTAGGATCCTACGGTCTTGGCGTGCATCCGTGCGTCGCTGCGGTCCACTCCCAGGTCGACGGGCACGTGCACCTTCCGCCGACCACTGGCGACAACATCGATGTACTGTGGAGACCTCACGCCCCACGTGTTGAGCAATTCGGCGGTACGTCCACCCGGCCTCCCGCATGCCCACTATACGCCCTCGCTCAAAGTCCGTCAACTGCACATACGGTTCACGTCCACGCTGTCGCGGCATGCTACCAGTGTTAAAGACTGCGATGGAGGTCCGTATGTCACGGCAAACTGGCTGACACTGACGGCGGCGGTGCACAAATGCTGCGCAGCTAGCGCCATTCGACGGCCAACACCGCGGTTCCTGGTGTGTCCGCTGTGCCGTGCGTGTGATCATTGCTTGTATAGCCCTCTCGCAGTGTCCGGAGCAAGTATGGTGGGTCTGACACACTGGTGTCAATGTGTTCTTTTTTCCATTTCCAGGAGTGTATTTCTTTGCTCTATTAAATCGGGGGAATACGAATCTGCTGGCCAAGAACCAACTGAGTTAGTGCAAGGTCGATACCAGTTTTAACAGCTGTCCGTATCCCAAGCAGCACTACTGGCAAAGCTTAAGTCCATGTCTCCTGGCGACACGTGAGTGTAGCTTTAAGAGTTCTATGGAGTCTTTCTACCATGCCATTGCTGGCAAGATGATAGCTTTTAGTCGCAAATGGAAAATTCCACATAATCTCGTAAGCTCTGAAAAAAGTTTACACTCAGACTAACGTCCTCAGTCGGTTGCCACCGTAGTTGGGACTCCAGATCTGGCGATCCATAGACTGAAAAAGTTCCTAGCCACCGTCTCTGCCGAGATGTCCGTAATCGGTACAGCATCTGACCAACGTGTAGAGCGGTCAATTGTAAGTAGGTACCTATATCCTTCCGACAAGGGTAATAGTCCAATGACATCTACATATACATGAGAAAACCTTGTAGCTGAAGTACTGATATTGCCAATGGGTGCTAAAACGTGTCGTCCAACCTTACATTGTTGACATTGTAAACATTCTCTTGCCAGTTGTCGACCATGCTTGTCTGCGGTCGGCCAAGTAAAACGAAAGATGTTCCAATGTGTGTGAATTCCTAAGGGATCAAACTGCTGAAGTCATTGGTCCCTAGACTTACACACTATTTAAACTAACTTATGCTAAGAGCAACACAAACACCCATGCCCGAGCGACGACTAGAACCTCCGGCGAGAGCGGCCGCGCAATCCGTGATATGGCACCTTAAACGGCACGGCCACTCCGTCCGGCTAAGTAAAACTCTAACTGCGCATGTAGACGAGAGAATTCCTGTATGTGGAAGGTCATGAACCGTGTGGAATTTGGTCTTACGGTACTGTTCAGGAATGTTGGTGCGAATCTGACCGCGAACTGTGTCACACCACAATGTCGTTTGTGGTTTGTCCACTTTTTGCGCCGACGCTACAGCTGGCCATGAGATTCCTTGAATCACTGTACATGTTCTTGATAGACAGGTCTGTCACAATGTTGTCATAATCACTGATGTGACGTATGTCCATTGCAAATCGTCCTATGAATTACAAATGTCTGATGCGACGTGGGGAACTCTCTTGGTAGATCCTCTCAAGACGTTGAGAGAAGGCTCTTGCTCCTAAATCTGTACGGAAATATTTTAGTGCCTCGTACACTGCAAATAACTCTCTATTGATAGCTGACCACAGAGTTTGAGCTGGAGTGAGCTTTCTTGAGAATAATGCCAATGGCTACCATATCGCTGCTACCCCCTGCTGCACTGCTGCACCAATGGCACTCAAGCTTGCGTCAGCCATTAGAGCCACCTCAGCAGTATGACTTTGATCACATAATAGAGTACCCGGCACCAAAGAATCCTAGAGTTTAGAGAAAGCTCCTGTCGTCTGCTGTGGCCTGTACCAGACTATTGCCATTTATCAATCACAAGAGACGACATAACTCTTGATATTTTTCCAGTTGGTGCATATTTACTGTTGCTTGTACACACTCTGGAAGGGGTCTTATGTTTCCTGCTGTCAACTCGTATCACCTCGTACCCCAGAAATTTGATCTTCCTTTTTCCTAATGTACATTTATCAGTGTTTAAAAGGTCGACAAAAATTTTTAAACGATCGAACAATTGTCGTAAATGTCTCTTATTTTCTTCCTCGTCTTGTGGAAACACCAAAATAGTATCGACATATGCGAACCAGAAATTTAATCCAAGACTTTATTTATGAATCGTTGCCATGTTTGCGGAGCATTCTGTAACCTAAATGGCATAAACTGAAAATCAAATAGCCCGAAAGATGTCATAACCGCTTTTTTTTGGAATATCACAGGTAGCCATTTCTACCTGTAACATATCCGTAAACTCACCCATGTTTGGGATTGCGTAACGGTCTGGCACTGTCCTGGCGTTAAACGCCCTGAAATCCCCACAAAGTCTATAGGTACCACCTTTCTTACTGACCAGATGTGGAGTCGATGCCCACGGGCTATCCAAACGACGTACAATCCCTGAGTCTAGCCATTTTTCTAAGTGTTGTTTGGCTGCTGCATACTTCTCTGGTGCTTGGCGGCAGACCCGGGAGTGGACCAGCGGTCCAGGTACATCGTTCAAAGCCGACTCTGCTTCTGTCTTGTCGTTGGAGTGACTAACTCCGGGTAGTCGTGCATTATCTGTCGAAATGGGTCGTCATCCTTAGCTGTGATTTTTGTCGTTTGAAATTGCGCCAGTTTGATGGCAAAAGTCTTGTGTGAGAAATCGCTAGTAATTACTTGTTGATTATGTATATCAATTAGTAACTTGAAATGTTCTACGAAGTCCGTCCCCAAGATCGGATGGGCGACTGCAGCCACGACGAAATTCCATGTTCCCTGAATCTCTGGACTTAGTGTCAATGACACTCGAACTGTTCCGAACGTCCGTATTATTATCTCGTCTGCTGCTTTAAGCGTAAACATTTGCTTGGGTTGCATCATCACAATGTACTTTTGTTGCAGAATGCTAATATCTGATCCGCTGTCGACAAGGTATTCTTTCCCAATCAAAGGGCCGCTGACAAAAATACGCCTATCTTTGGTATTGCTGATCTATTGATTAGCATTTGCCGGCCGCTGGTGGCCGAGCGGTTCTAGGCGCTTCAATCTGGAACCGCGCGACCGCTACGGTCGCAGGTTCGAATCCTGCCTCGGGCATGGATGTGTGTGATGTCCTTAGGTTAGTTAGGTTTAAGTAGTTCTGAAGTTCTAGGGGACTGATGACCTGAGATGTCAAGTCCAATAGTGCTCAGAGCCATTTGAACCACTTTTTTTTTTTTTTTAATTAGCATTTCGTGCTACAGTCACGTTTTGTTGCTTCTGTCTCTCACTGAGGTTTGTGGCGCGATAAAATGGTTGTTGGTGATCGATAACGTCCCTTGTAGACCGCTCTTGGCGTTTGGGTACCTGCATGGTTGTTCACACTTCTTAACCCAGAAACCGAACTTGCTATGATATCAGCACAAGGCTACCGAATTTGCCTTTTTCGAACGTGGCCTGGGGCCCTATTCTGTATCGTTCATACCGGTCGGTGTAGTAGGTTTGTCTCGGTAGTGACGTCATTTTCGGTTCTTTATCGAAATATCCTATTCAGTAAGCTTCTGAGACTTGTTACCGAAAGGTCCTCCCACCGATTTTACGACAATTGTACCGAGAGGTTTTGGATTTCTGTCTGGCCCTGTCGATCGGTGAGCTGTGGCTTATGTACACCTATAATTTGTTATTTTAAACATATTTAGCGGTTTTAGCTTTGGATTTAGTGATTGTGTTACTAAAGAATCACCAGCGGATGCAACCGGTTGGAAAGTGAGGTCATAAGAGACTATTTTCCTTTGTGAGAAACATGGTTAGGTTAGGTTGTTACTGTGAATGATTACATCCAAAACAAAAAAAAAAGTTTTCGGTCAATATCCTCTCAAAATATGTCTTATTTTTATGCAAATAAGAGTTTAAAGATCATTAAATATCTGCTTACGTATATTACATGAGTGTGAACTGACATTACTAGTACCTTTGTGTACTTTTTCCCACAAATGGTTTAGTTAGTAATTATTGAAACACTTTCAAGTAACAATGGAAAGCAGTTATGTGAAGTCTGATATTGGAAACCTTCGAAAGTATCACGCATTTAGGACTTACGCAGCACCATTTGGGAACGAAGTCAGCCTGCATCCCTCTACACAATACTACAAGAATTGAGCACTGTCTGCCTGTTCTTTGGCGTGGCAAAGTGGTTAGTGTGCTGGAATGCAATACGATATGACATGGGTTCGCGCATGGCTGGATGTAAAGATCTTTTTTTTTCCTCTTCATATATGCAACACGATTCGTGTAAGTTAAGATTTTTCTGAAACATTCGTTATTACTTACATGTAAGAGCGCACTTCCTCAGTAAAGATTTCGTGATTTCTGTGTGTTTAAAATACGAAATATCAAACTTGTGGTGTCACCGCCAGACACCACACTTGCTAGGTGGTAGCTTTAAATCGGCCGCGGTCCATTTAGTACATGTCGGACCCGCGTGTCGCCACTGTGTGATCGCAGACCGAGCGCCACCACAAGGCAGGTCTCGAGATACGGAATAGCACTCGCCCCAGTTGTACAGACGACATTGCTAGCGACTATACGGACGAAGCCTTTCTCTCATTTGCCGAGAGACCGTTAGAATAGCCTTCAGCTAAGTCCATGGCTACGACCTAGCAAGGCGCCATTAGCCTTACATAGTTTGAGAGTTATCGTATAAATGTCTCAAGAAGAACGTTGTAAACCAACAAAGAATAAAGTTAAGTATTCGAGGAGCTGCATACTTTTCTTATTAGCATTCAATAGTTATCCTGTTCCAGACTTCACGCCAGTCGGCGTGTGTGTACGCGTGCCTTTCTTTCGGCTACCCGTCACTGTGGACTGGCTGCATTGTCCGTCCACAACAAAACTGTTGGAGATGAAATTGCTGTGAGTGAAACAACCGACAGTGACCTTCATATTTTTTCTTGCCAGAAATAATTCACCATTTTTTTCCGAATATGTAGAGATGCGCATGCAGATATGTAGAGATTTGCGAGTATGCGGTTATACAGGAATCTAAGAGCACAACTTAAATTACTGGGAATGTAACTAGCAGCAGTCATCTTCATAATCTTGCTTGTCACAAGTCTTTATCTGCGATCGAATCCTCAACAACAATAGACTGAGATGAAAGATCTCTGCCGTAATATTTTTAGACTGCAGGACCATACACGAAACAGTTTCAGTCATGAGATGCATGTTATAAACTTCGACGAACTGCAGGAGCTCTCGAAAATGCGCTTTTTTTTCAATTTTGTTTTTAAGACCCAAATCGTTGACGTATCATATAGGGAAGTGGGCTACTTAATCCTTTGGATCTCTAGGTGCGAGATATAACCACATTCTATTTATCTTCTTATTCTTTGAAGCTCTCAGAATCAATTTTTCGAGTGTTTTTATAGATGCATTAGTACACTGTGGTACTACACCCTATTCCTAACTCATTTTCCGAAACGTAAAATCCAAAACACGATGTCAGTGTGAATGAGAATAAGATGACATGATGCAGCATTTACGACAATCTGCAGAATACAGTCAAATACGCTATCGTTATTATGCATGCGTGGAAACATGCGGTTAGAGAAAGTGTAAAAATGTTTATGCATTTCAGCTGAGAATCATGGAAATGGATATACTGCGCCTTATACTGTTAAGGAGGAGGCAAGTCGATGAAGGAGGGCACGTCGGCTCGATGGAATGCTGCGTCATTAGTTATGGCAACGTAAACGCAATTTTCTGTACTTGGAAGAATAGCGCGCCTGTGTCGTCTGCTAGCCGCTTTGTGTTCGTGGCGCTGTGCGCGTTGCAGTGCGCAAGCGCGGATCTGCGGCCGCTTGCTTTTGATTGGCTTGCGCAACACGAACTGACAACAGCGCTTCGGTTCTCTAGACCCGAACGATATTGCTACCGAAATGCATACTGAATAATACAGGGACTCTTAATTCGAGTACTGGACCGTTCGGTGCTCTTGAGTACCGTTCGGTGCTCTTGAGTACCGAAACAATCGGCACAATGGCGGAAAGATACAAAATAGGCACCCTGTGCTCGTACTATTGAGAAAACAGTGTCTCCCTGGAACGCCAACTAGCGATGAGTTCTTCTTCCAATGTCGTAAAGCGGCGCTGTGGGTCTCTCAAGGCTCCACACAGTTCTTTTTATTCTCTATACACGCGGCTTCCATCTTCCTCTCTTCTGTACTGGTCCTCTTGAGGTCTATTCCTCCTTAACTGCGGCCCATTTCCTTGATGTTATAGTCGCTAGTGAGAACTGGGAGATCATGTCCGCTTTTTCCGCCAGTTCTGATAGCGACAAATTTTCGTGGGCTGCTAGTACTAGTCCGATGTTTGTTGGAAGACTGTTGAGCCAAATAGTACGTAACATTTCGTCCGAAAATAGGCTACACCCTGTTAAGTTGTATAAATGTCGCTGTAATTCTGACAGAGTACGATCTCCGATTGTTCTCTCAAACAAGAGACTTTGCATGCGTTGTTTCTTGAGTAATAATAAACATTTTATGAGTGTCTCTTTGAAGGCTTGATACGATTCCTCATGAACTGGCTTCATGATGAGCTCTTGTGCTCTCTTTGCTAGCTCTTGGTCCACATTCGCGAAAATATAGCTTAGTTTGTCACTGTCAAGTGTTCATATTATATTGCTAAAAAATGTTCTCATCTCTTATAAACCACTTTTCTGGTAATGTAGTGCAAAATTCGGTAAACGTAATGTTGTAGTCGTACTTCCGATCACTGTAGTGGAATTGCTCAAATGTGTCGAAGACGACTGTTGGCTCGTATCTTCCTGTTGCTCTGCCATCGTTGTGCTACATCGTTTTTTATTTGTGATTTGTACTGTATTCTTTTTTCATTCGGTGCCATCACTGTAGCCACTCACTATTCTCCGGGAAAAAAAAACGGATTCATAGATATGTGTCGAACTCTAAAACCTAATCTTTACTGCTATTCTGATAAACACTAAACTGTGACAACCAGTGAATTACAAAGAATAAACAACGGCGGTAAACTTCTCAGCCGACTCAACTAACTTCTCTGTACTACTGTCACTGTAATATGTCACCACAAGATGGCCAAATTTCCTGCTTTCAAAAAATGGTTTAAATGGCTCTGAGCACTATGGGACTTAACATCTGAGGTCATCAGTCCCCTAGAACTTAGAACTACTTAAACCTAACTAACCTAAGGACATCACACACATCCATGCCCAAGGCAGGATTCGCACCTGCAACCGTAACAGTCTCGCGGTTCCGGACTGAAGCGCCTAGAACTGCAGGGCCACCGCGGCCTGCTTCCTGCTTTCCATGCATGATGTGTTGTAACTATTAATACAGAGGACACCAGTGTTATAAATAGCGAAAGACAGCATTAATATCTAACATTCTTGCTTACCAATATTTTTTTCAAATAAACATTTTATTACAAATAATTCAGTTCATAATATTACTATAAAAATTGGTAAAAGAGGGCAATATGGCTAGTGCAAATCAGAACAGTATAGTTCCGAGTAAAGAAGTTAATGAACACGTAACAGATACCCAGATGGAAGATGTTAACGCTGTTGCCTCAGAAAACATTATACGAGGGCAGTTCAATAAGTAATGCAACACATTTTTTTTCTCAGCCAATTTTGGTTGAAAAAACCGGAAATTTCTTGTGGAATATTTTCAAACATTCCCGCTTCGTCTCGTATAGTTTCATTGACTTCCGACAGGTGGCAGCGCTGTACGGAGCTGTTAAAATGGCGTCTGTAACGGATGTGCGTTGCAAACAACGGGCAGTGATCGAGTTTCTTTTGGCGGAAAACCAGGGCATCTCAGATATTCATAGGCGCTTGCAGAATGTCTACGGTGATCTGGCAGTGGACAAAAGCACGGTGAGTCATTGGGCAAAGCGTGTGTCATCATCGCCGCAAGGTCAAGCAAGACTGCCTGATCTCCCGCGTGCGGGCCGGCCGTGCACAGCTGTGACTCCTGCAATGGCGGAGCGTGCGAACACACTCGTTCGAGATGATCGACGGATCACCATCAAACAACTCAGTGCTCAACTTGACATCTCTGTTGGTAGTGCTGTCACAATTGTTCACCAGTTGGGATATTCAAAGGTTTGTTCCCGCTGGGTCCCTCATTGTCTAACCGAACACCATAAAGAGCAAAGGAGAACCATCTGTGCGGAATTGCTTGCTCGCCATGTGGCTGAGGGTGACAATTTCTTGTGAAAGATTGTTATAGGCGATGAAACATGGGTTCATCACTTCGAACCTGAAACAAAACGGCAATCAATGGAGTGGCGCCACACCCACTCCCCTACCAAGAAAAAGTTTAAAGCCATACCCTCAGCCGGTAAAGTCATGGTTACAGTCTTCTGGGACGCTGAAGGAGTTATTCTGTTCGATGTCCTTCCCCATGGTTAAACGATCAACTCTGAAGTGTATTGTGCTACTCTTCAGAAATTGAAGAAACGACTTCAGCGTGTTCGTAGGCACAAAAATCTGAACGAACTTCTCCTTCTTCATAACAACGCAAGACCTCACACAAGTCTTCGCACCCAAGAGGAGCTCACAAAACTTCCGTCTCGCACCGTCGGATTTCCATATGTTTGGCCCAATGAAGGACGCATCTGTGGGAGGCACTACACGGATGATGAAGAAGTTATTGATGCAGTACGACGTTGGCTCCGACATCGACTAGTGGAATGGTACCGTGCAGGCATACAGGCCCTCATTTCAAGGTGGCGTAAGGCCGTAGCATTGAATGGAGATTACGTTGAAAAATAGTGTTGTGTAGCTAAAAGATTGGGGAATAACCTGGTGTATTTCAATGCTGAATAAAACAATCCCTGTTCAGAAAAAAAAGTGTTGCATTACTTATTGAACTGCCCTCGTACAACCTGAAAACACTGCAGTTCCATATGATATTCACATGGAACCACAAGCAAATACTAATGACCATCAAACAGCGAGGGAAAGTGTGCG
The DNA here is from genome assembly GCF_021461395.2 of Schistocerca americana. NCBI lineage: Eukaryota > Metazoa > Arthropoda > Insecta > Orthoptera > Acrididae > Schistocerca > Schistocerca americana. Next base: position 441,488,786 of record NC_060125.1, on the reverse strand, counting down.
ACTTTCAGTCGACCTTGTGAACAGGCAAATTCCGATGAATTTTGCATGTAAGATATTTTTTAAATGCTTCTAGATGAAATGAAAACTTATTGGGATGTGTGTGTAACTGAAATGAATACTTTTAAAAATGAAATGTTGACTATACTTAATTATATAAGCATTACGTTAACAACACAAAACACTAACTTAACAGCTTCTATATCTAACCTATGTATATAATACAATGGTAGTTCGAAAAATAGTTAATACATGAAAGTGACAATGTAAAGAAACAACAGCAGGCATTGACTAGTAATGGGACAATTTGTCTGATGTTTGAAAGACTTTGTCTAGAAACGTAGATAAATTCCACTCTTAGTGATAGAGTTGAAACTTTACAGTCAAAAACTTAACATTTTACTGTCGATCATATCCACGATTTCAAATTACAATTTGAAGAGCAGATGAATACATTTAACAGTAATTTTTCGGAGTGGATAGGTGAGAAAGACAAACATATTGACTGATGTGTCAGTGAAGCGGTGCCGCGTCTAGTGCAGAGACAGGCTGGACAGTGAAGGGGGAGGCGTGTTTATAGCGATAAAAAGTGCAATAGAATCGAAAGAAATTGACGGAGATCCGAAATGTGAAATAATTTGGGTGAAGGTCTCGGTTAAAGCAGGCTGAGACACGGTAATTGGATGTCTCTATAGGCCCCCTGGCTCAGCAGCTGGTGTGCCTGAGCACCTGAAGAATAATTTGGAAAATATTTCGAGTAGATTTCCCCACCATTTTATAGTTGTGGGTGGAGATTTTAATTTGCCGGATATAGACTGGGAGACTCAAACGTTCATAACGGGTAGCAGAGACAAAGAATCCTGTGAAATTTTTTAAAGTGCTTTATCTGAAAACTACCTTGAGCAGTTAAACAGAGAACCGACTAGTGGCGACAACATATTAGACCTTCTGGTGATAAACAGACCCGAACTATTTGAAACAGTTAAGGCAGAACAGGGAATCAGTGATCATAAAGCGGGTACTGCATCGATGATTTCAGCCGTAAATAGAAATATTAAAAAAGTTAGGAAGATTTTTCTCTTTAGCAAAAGTGACAAAAAGCAGATTTCAGAGTACCTGATGGCTCAACACAAAAGTTTTGTCTCAAGTACAGATAGTGTTGAGGATCAGTGGACAAAGTTCAAAACCATCGTACAATATGTGTTAGACGAGTATGTGCCAAGCAAGACCGTAAGAGATGGAAAAGAGCCACCGTGGTACAACAACTGAGTTAGAAAACTGCTGCAGAAGCGAAGGGAACTTCATAGCAAACATAAACATAGCCAAAGCCTTGCAGACAAACAAAAACTACGCGAAGCGAAATGTAGTGTGAGGAGAGCTATGCGAGAGGCGTTCAATGAATTCGAAAGTAAGGTTCTATGTACTGAATTGGCAGAAAATCCTAAGAAATTTTGGTCTTATGTCAAAGCGGTAGGTGGATCAAAACAAAATGTCCAGACACTCTGTGACCAAAATGGTACTGAAACAGAGGATGGCAGACTAAAGACCGAAATACTAAATGTCTTTTTCCAAAACAATTAAAATCGCTCAAAAGAGGAAAGGCTGCTGGACCTGATGGGATGCCAGTTCGATTTTACGTGGAGTACGCGAAGGAACTTGCCCCCCCCCCCCCCCCCCCCCCTTCTTGCAGCGGTGTACCGTAGGTCTCTGGAAGAGGGTAGCGTTCCAAAGGATTGGAAAAGGGCACAGGTCATCCCCGTTTTCAAGAAGGGACGTCGAACAGATGTGCAGAACTATAGACCTATATCTCTAACGTCTATAAGTTGTAGAATTTTGGAACACGTATTATGTTCGAGTATATTGACTTTTCTGGAGACTGGAAACCTACTCTGTAGGAATCAGCATGGGTTTCGAAAAAGACGATCGTGTGAAACGCAGCTAGCGCTATTCGTCCACAAGATTCAGAGGGCCATAGACACGGGTTCCCAGGTAGATGCCGTGTTTCTTGACTTCCGCAAGGCGTTCGATACAGTTCCCCACAGTCGTTTAATGAACAAAGTAAGAGCATATGGACTATCAGACCAATTGTGTGATTGGATTGAAGAGTTCCTAGATAACAGAACGCAGCATGTCATTCTCAATGGAGAGAAGTCTTCCGAAGTAAGAGTGATTTCAGGTGTGCCGCAGGGGAGTGTCGTAGGATCGTTGCTATTCACAATATACATAAATGACCTTGTGGATGACATTGGAAGTTCGCTGAGGTTTTGTGAGGATGATGCTGTGGTATATCGAGAGGTTGTAACAATGAAAAATTGTACTGAAATGCAGGAGGATCTGCAGCGAATTGATGCATAGTGCAGGGAATGGCAATTGAATCTCAATGTAGACAAGTGTAATATGCTGCAAATACATAGAAAGAAAGAGCCCTTATTATTTAGCTACAATATAGCTGATCAGCAACTGGAAGCAGTTGATTCCATAAATTATCTGGGAGTACGCATTAGGAGTGATTTAAAATGGAATGATCATATAAAGTTGATCGTCGGTAAAGCAGATGCCAGACTGAGATTCATTGGAAGAATCCTAAGGAAATGCAATCCAAAAACAAAGGAAGTAGGTCACAGTACGCTTGTTCGCCCACTGCTTGAATACTGCTCAGCAGTGTGAGATCCGTACCAGATAGGGTTGAAAGAAGAGATAGAGAACATCCAATGGAGAACAGCGCGCTTCGTTACAGGATCATTTAGTAATCGCAAAAGCGTTACGGAGATGATAGATAAACTCCAGTTGAAGACTCTGCAGGAGAGACGCTCAGTAGCTCGGTACGGGCTTTTGTTGAAGTTTCGAGAACATACCTTCACCGAGGAGTCAAGCAGTATATTGCTCCCTCCTACATATAACTTGTGAAGAGACCATGAGGATAAAATCAGAGAGATTAGAGCCCACACAGAGGCATACCGATAATCCTTCTTTCCACGAACAATACGAGACTGGAATAGAAGGGAGAACCGATAGAGGTACTCAAGGTACCTTCTGCCACACACCGTCAGGTGGCTTGCGGAGTATGGAGGTAGATGTAGATGGTCCAAATAGAAATGACAACCAATGAAACGGACAATGGCGATGCTGTTGCTCAAATAGTGATTCAACTAATACAGAGAACCCACCTACATTTAATAACAACAATAGCGGGAATCAAAACAACACACAGAACCACACATCAGATCGTGCAGTACAGGGAGACTGGCAAAGACAATACCCACAATTAAATATAGCTGAAGGGGCAAACAAACCACAGTTATCAATCAATGGACTGTCAAACTAAATGCAGTCACATCTCATTTACAGATATTGGTCAGGGATTGTATGGGGGCAACGATGATGACAACAACATCCTGTCATGTAAAACTAATACAAAAACACAGTACAAGCAAAGCAGTAAACATACAGAATCAGTACTGCCATTAATATATAATGAAGACACAGACTTACATGACGAGTTAACAAATGAAAATACTGGGTGTCATGAACTGCAAACAAATGTAATACAGGCCACGACCCAAGCAATTGCTGATGATGTGCCCACTACTGTCACATTAGATTTGGGGGCAGCCATATGTGCTGTGTCAGATACTGGGTGTCATGAACTGAAAACAAATGTAATACAGGCCACGACCCAAGCAATTGTTGATGATGTGCCCACTACTGTCACATTAGATTTGGGGGCAGCCATATGTGCTGTGTCAGATAATCTATACAAAAATATGATGAAACTAGGCCCAGTTGAGAAATGCTGGATTATAATTGCCAGTGGCACAAAGTCTAATAGAGGTAGGATGCAAATTTTCATAGCATTGCAGCTTGGAAATGGAATAATTGTATGCCCATTCCTTGTAATTGAGCACTTAGTCACAAATTCTTTGGTAGTGGCAGACTTTTTGGATGAGAAAATGTTACTTAACGCACGATGGCGAGACAATTGAAGTAGTTCTGAATGGTCAAAAATTAAATCATTGAAAATACTGCCAGGGTTATAAAATACAATTGTTAGGCAATGATGACAGCTATATGGATTACCTACCTGTAACTTGTGAAGAAGTTGCAGACTTGAAAGTACTCATGAATGGTAAGGTTAAAGAATCTGCTGCGACTGATAATGAGCAATGAAGTAACAAGTTTTTACATGGGAACCAGGTATAATCAAGACTTGTATGTATAGCATGGGAGTTCACCCCCATGATGTGTTTTGTTATGACACATATCCAGTCCCCTGGACTAAACGAAGTGCATTCAGGGATGAGAGGAAACATATATTTGCTTGGAAAATAATTGAACCCTCAGTGTCACTGCAGCCCACTTCTTGCCATGAATAAACGTAGCGAAAGCATTCAGCTCATGATACACGTGTGTGTAATAAACAATATCATTATACCTATACATATTAGGCCTTAGAGCTTGGAAGAACAATTGCAGAAATTTCTAGGGGTCAAGTACCTCACCAGCATCAATTTAAAAAGTTCTTATTGGCAAGTAAAATTAACACCTGGACCTAGAAAATATACAGTTTTTATCTTTGCACATAAACGCTACCAATTCTGTGTTTTGCCATTTGGATTAAACGTTAGTTCTGGAGTACTTATCACTGCCCTTGACACTGTGTTGGGTCCAGAGCTACTTGAGAATGTAACACTGTATGCTGATGACATTTTGATAGCTAAAGGTATCTGGGAAGGACATTTACTTATTTTGGGGAAGACTAAATAAATTTGCACAGGTAGGAGTTACAGCAAACTTGTAAAAATCTAAATTCGGAAGATAAGAAATCAAGTTCTTGGGGCATATTGTCACATCATGAGGCATAATTCCAGATCCAGATAAGATCAATGTAATTAAAAATTTTCCTTTTACACAAACAAAGAAACAGTTAAAAGCTTTCCTTGGTTTATAGTCACTCTTTCGTAGATTAATTCCTGATCAGTTGTTAAATAGTCTACCTCTACTTAATCTGCTTAAGAAAAACGATTTATGGTCAAGGACACAAGAATGTAAGAATGATTCCAATAGAATTAAACTAAAACTAATAAACTTAGATATATTATGCAATCAAGATTTCATATAACCAGTGAGGCCTCATGCACAGTTTTGTGATCTGGGCCATGTTTACTCCATATCATAAAAGAACTGGAGAAACAAGAATGAAGAATAATTAGCTTTGACAGTAGAACCTTAACCAAATGCGAACATACATATTCAGCCACAGAACTGGAAGCACTTGCAGTGTGGTCATTTAAGAAATTTAATTAGGGCCTATTACGTATGTCGTAGAAACATATAAGCCCACACTAACCATCAGGCTTGAAGTTTCTTAATCTCATGTACACTTTTACACTGACACTTAGCACATTGGACGTTATTTTTACAAGAACGCTCTTTTGAAATAATCCATATCTCAGGTGAACAGAATGTCATACCTGTCGCACTATCTTGATTACTAGAATGGCTAACTGAGAACACTGAAACAATAGAACAGATATCTGTCTATTGAAACCTACTTATGCAAGACAGATATTACAGGCACTATTACACTGAGATGTGCAGGAACATGACGAACTTACAAGAAAATGTTCCCACATGACACAAGGTAAGAGTACAGTTACAACACAATGACACTACCACACTAAAATAGTATTACTCTTTGTATCACAATGTATTGTGCGTGTACATACCTGCAGACAGTATTGACACGCTCATTTGGTACACATATCCTGCTTGGGGGCATTCTGGAACAAATAAATGTGTACGAAAACTATATCTGTTCTGTTATTTCCAGGAAATGTGACATAAGGTTCATCGATTTTTGCGAACATGTATAATCTGTCAGAAAACAAAAGGAATTACTGTGATTATCAAAGATGAATTACATGCCATTTTACCAAGTAAACCACAAGAAACAGTTACCATTGGTGTTTCCAGTCCATATCCAATGGCATGTGGGGGCGTGAGGTACGTTATTGTGCTTTACGATGTACTTCCAAAATTTGTAAAGTTGTACACAGTAAGTCAGCCATAGCAACAACAACCATCAAGACAATCTCTGATAATTACGTACATATAACAGAAAAACCTAAAGCTTTATTGTCAGACGATGCATACTATTTCACAGGGTATAAATGGAGAGAATTTCTATGAAAGAATTTTCTTGATATCACGATTCAGAATGCAAGCCATGCGAACTTAACCGCTTCATGCAGACCTACATACATAACAAACACACTCATTGGGTACAATATATAGAACAAGTGGTAAATCGCCTTCAAATATATGACACACAGTACACTCCTCCAGACTTAATTTGCTAAAGAAGACAATGTGAGAGTAAATACTCTTCAGAAGTTACATCAGAAATTGGCAACATATGAAGAAAAAAATTAGGTCTCTTTTAATTGGACTCATATGAGAGGTGCATGTCCAAAAGCTACAATATAACAAAAATCTAAAAAAAGGTACAAAAGTATGAAATAGGGAATTATGTTCTGCTGGAAACCCATCGAAAATCGTCACAGTTTAAGCAATGAAACACCAAATGGGCATTTCTATATGAACGACTCTATGTCATCTGAACAAATAATTCATTTACACCACAGAGACGTATCTGCAATACAGAAGCTTACCCACAATAAATTCTATTTTTTCTTTGGTCTATACATATATATTTTCACTTAAGAAATATGTCCTGTGGCAGAATCAGAATTTATTGTCTATTATTGCTTAATTTTTTTTCACTGTAAAGAGTAAAGTTTATCTTCCTGAATGCAGAAGTGCATTTCACAATGAAACAAGGATACAGCACATGGTATGCAAAACAAGTATTTTAGCCTTGAACACTGATAAAAAACTGAGAAAATAACCTGTCAGGTTGGAGAAGCAAACAAGATGACAAAACCATATAATGCAACACACTGCTGTTTCAGAGTGAAACTACCATACCGACACATTACACTATGAACTGTACATCACACTAGTATGAGAATATAAAACATGTGTGCACACCATGCAAGATTCAGACTACACTACCAGTACCATTACTACCTTCTAGTCATAGGGGGAAAAGTATTATAAGATTTAGTGGACGCAATTGAAGGTAACGGAAAAATTATGGAATGAAAATTAACCCAAAGAAAACAAAAGTATTGACACTAGGCGGAAATAAAGAAATAAAAATTATGCTGAATGGAGAAATATTAGAACAGGTGCAAAATTTTAAGTATCTTGGAAGCAGGATAGACACCGACTGGAATGGCAGCACTGAAATTAAAACAAGGGTAGCAATGGCAAACGAGGCATTTTATAAGAAAAGCAGCAGTCTGGACAGAGAACCGAGGAAAAGAATCATAAAATGTTTTGTATAGAGTGTTATGCCATATGACACTGAAACATGGACTTTGAGGAAGAAAGACAGAGAAAGGCTGGAGGCTTTTGAAATGTGGACGTGGTGGAGGATGGAAAGAATAAGTTGGATGGACAGAGTAAAAAACAAAGAGGTACTGAGAAGAGTGGGAGAGAAAAGACAGTTAATAGATGTAATTAAAAGAAGAAATTGGATTGCGCATATATTAAGTAAGAATGACAGACTGATAAAAACGGTTTTAGAAGGTTATGTAGAAGGGACAAGGAAGTGAGGAAGGAAGAGATTTCAGATACTGGATGACGTGACGGATGGTACAACATACAGCAGCTTTAAGAAGGAAGCAATGGATCACAGAAAGTGGAGAGGCAAAAGACCTGCTAATATAGCAGAAAACTGATGATGATGACCAGTACCAGTAGTACACTCACACTGCCACAATATTAAGCAATAAAACTGTAGTGTACTGCTTATATGGAATGATTTTATTTCACTCTATTAGTTGAACTATTTTAGTATTCTGTTCCTTGCCACTTTGGTATAGGATGATGTATGTTCAAGCACTTATCAACCTTAAGTAGATTTGTGTCTCTGTGATTTTCTCTGGCCTGTCTGTAAAAATAATGAGCACATGATAGTTCATTTTATTTTAAAGAATCTGAATACTGTTTCCAGATAATTCAATGTGTAAGAAGATGACCTATGCTTTGTCAATGTAAAATGTAAAGCAGATGTCTGAAAAAATTAGTTAACAGTATCGCAAAATGACTTGGACCAGAAAATTATGGTGTTAAAGCACATACGTGATATAGGACCACAAATAAATCTATAGTGAATAAATGCTTTCAGTGAAAAGAAACAGCGATCTGTAAATTGGTAAAGAGAAGTAACTCAGCGTGTCTTGGCAGGAAGTAAGTGCAGGACCGTAAACGTGGTTCCTGGTGATGTGTTATAAAGACTTCCTCCAAGCGAATGGTATTTTTAGCAAGTTTAAAAGTTGTTTACTTTTCTCAGAAAACTGAAAACCTTTCAAATGAACAGGGCATGACACTGAATGGATCGGTGGATTTGCCAGCACAAACATTTCAAAGAGGACACCAAGACAAACTATCTAAAAGAGAAACTTTGTGTGAGTAATTTACTTCGTTTCCAACCACCACATGCCATCTAAGTTACCAGTGTGGCAAGAACAAACTTAGCATTGTCGATTGTCACTGAAGCAACATACATGATTGTACATTTAAATAACTGTGCTACCATGTGATTTTGGAAGATAAGTTATGATTCAGAGACCGTTATGTGGCTTACTGATCTTTAATTATTCTTGACAGAGAAAAGACTATCACATTCCATCAGCGAGAATCTCAAATTCCACTGAAGACAAGTTATACTTGTACAGTGGGCAAGGTCAAAGTTTTGAAAATTAACTGCATAAGACACAAGAAACATGTTTTATTGTAAATAATTTTAAACTTATAGTTATAGTAACAGTAAAGAAAACTTTGTATGACTTACCTGTATGTATGTAAATAACTTTATGTATTTCAATTTATTATGTATGCTGAATTGTGCAATGCCTTCAAAGAGATTGATGCAGTGGTACAAATGTTCCATGTATTCTTGGAATCTGGAACCACTATAACTGTGCACATGAATGCTTGATAAACAAATCTATGAGATGACACTCCCCGTGTGGATGCAGAATCGCCAACGAGGCAGCTCCGCACCATATGGCTGATGATGCGAGACTGATGTCACACTTTGTGCTGTGCTGCATTATGCAACAAGAGGTCACAAGTGTTTAGTCTCCAATATGAACGAGAACTAATGCGTCACTCTTCATTTGAACTAGCATATACATGCATACCACTGTTAAAAAATAATCCCAAACGAAAATAATACATTGAAACTACGAGGGTGGCTTGAAAAGGTCTCGGAACAGAATAAAAAAAAAGTACTTACATCGCTGAAACTTTATTTATTTTTCAATGTTGTCTCCTTGTAGGTCAATGTATGTGGTCCAACAATGTAGCAGTGCCTTGACCCCATCTCGAAAATGAGTTACCTCCAGGCCTGCAAAATAGTTGTCAACTCTGGCTATCAATTCCTCGTTTGAAGTGAATCTTTGAGCACCAAGAAAAATTTTCAGCTTTGGGATGAGATGGAAGTCTAATGGAGCCAGGTGAATAAGGCAGGTATGGCTACAATTCATACCTTAGTTCGGGTAATTTTGCCATAGTGACAGCACAGGTGTGTGGGCGCACATTGGCTTGATGGAAGATGACTTTCTTCCTCACTAAACCTGGCCTTTTTTCACGCATCTGTTGTTGCAATTTGTCAGGAGGTTAGCATAGTATTCTGTAGTAATTGTTTGCCTAGTGGCGAGATAATCTACAAACAGAATCCCCTTCACATCCCAGAACACTGATGCCATGACCTTTCCTGCCAAAGGAATTGTCTTTGCTTTCTTTCGTGGTGGAGAATCAGCATGTTTCCACTGCTTTGACTGCTGTTTTGTCTCTGGGGTATAGTAGTGCACCCAAGTTTCATCCGTGGTCAAAAACCGGCACAAAAAATCTTGTTTGTTTCTCCTAAAATGGGGCAAGCAATGTTCCGATATGTCCATTCTTATGCGTTTTTGATCCAGTGTCAAGAGTCACAGCACCCATGTTGCAGATTTCATTTCCAATTCTTTAATTAAAATGTGATACACTCTTTCAGATGACATCTGACAAGCATGAGCAATTTCATACACTTTGAATCGGCAGTCCTCCATGACCATTTTGTGCACTTTTGCAATGATTTCTGGAGTAGTGACACATCTTGGCCGAATACTGTGAGGATCATGATTTAAGCTCTCCTGACCAAATTTAAATTCATTTGTCCACTTGTTGACTATTAAGGAGCAGAGTCCCTCAGTGTATTCCGGAAATCAGCATGAATGTCCTTTGCTTTCATACCCTTCTTTACAAAGTACTTAATCATTGCTCAAATCTTGATTTTTTCCATCTTCGCAAATCATTATGCGGGAACAACAGAGTCACGTCATCACCCCAACTCTCTTCCAAGAGCTCTGATGTGGCACATGTTTACAGAGAACAGTCCAATGGATATCATGTGAACAACTTGTTGCCCTAGCCCTGATCTTTCGTGGTGATTCCGAGAACTTTTCAAACCACCCTTGTAGAACCTCAAAGGTGAAATCAGGACACTGAATGGCTCCTCATCAAAACATGGACTTCATAGCCATTCAAGGGGTTATTTTCCCTTTTGCTGTAATTTAAAATGTTTGTAAAATGAATGTCAAAGATTAATTTGTATCTCAATAAATAACAGAAGGTCAGCTTTCACATATTTTGGGAGACAGCAAGACAAGTGCTTGCTGTCCTTCTACCTCTTCTGCATCTGATCAGCCATTTGTAGGTATTTGTTTTTTGTACTGCTGTGACTTCGTGATTAACTATAATATTTGAAGACAATTCTACTGTACTCATTATGTTACAGATACAGTCATATTCTCCTAAATTTTGATGTATTAATTTGTCAGTTTCAGAATATTTTTCAGATCAATTATCGAGAATATGCAAAGGGCTGATGTGGCTTCTGATCCACCATAGGCAGGATTTGTTAACTTGTTTAAAATTACCTTTTCATAGTACAACTGAACCTGAATCTTTAGTGAAAGTTGGAACATGTATCACGATTATTACAGCAGTAAACGATTAACATGTTGGGATTAGTTATTTACATTAACCCCATTCTAAATTACAATAGACCACATCAGGAACTTGTGTGTTTTTGAACACTTACTTGGAACAGCCACTAGTGAAAAGGTAAAACAACTTTCATATGGAGTTCGATCAGAAATGGATAATTATTTTATTTTATTGAAAGGTAACATATGTTGAACAGAAGTACTGCCTAATCAATTACTCAGGGAGCTTCTGATTCTGTCCTCCCTTCTGCTTTGTTATCATCTGCAACATTATCATGAGGAGGAATACTCCTTTCTGTTGCATATTGTCACAGGTGACGAAACATGGTGTTACCATTTTGAACTGGAAAGCAAGCAGCGGAAACATGCAACTGCAAAGGCCGTGCACACCAGTTCTGGTAAGGTCATGATATCCTTCTTTTTTTGACCATAAGGGCCCACTGCTTGTCAAGTTCCTGGAACGGGGAACCACCATCAGTGCTCAGCATTATCAGGCCACTTTACATAACCTTAGATGAGTCATCAAGTAGAAATACTGAGGCATGTTGTCCAATGGCGTTATCCTCCTGCATAATAATGCCTGATCACACATGGCCAATGCAGTGAAGACGACATTGCAGCAGTTTCAGTGGGAAATGCTGGAACATCCACAGTACAGTCCCTACCTTTCACTGCGTGAGTTTCATGTGTTTGGACCTCTAAAACAAGCTGTACTTGGACATTGATTCGCAATGGATGATGAAGTGTGTGAGTGGGTCCAGGTCTGTATACGACAGCAGCCTACTAGCTTCTTCAAGGATGGAATCGACCATCTAGTGTCGCAATGAGATAAATGTGCCAACAGTTTTGGCGACTAATTTTGAGTATGTGTACTGTGTATAACAACATTTTTGAGCTAATAAAATAACTACTGTTACTTTACACTAGTGACAGGTTTCATTTGAATGCCCCTTATATTATAAGGTTAAGTGTAATGAGGTATCTCAAACAGAATGACCTACTCCACATCAACCAGAATGGATTCCAAAAACATTGATAATGTGAAACCCATCATTCACTTTTTTCACATGACATACTGAAAGCTTTGGAACAAGGCGTTCAGGCAGATGTGGTATTTCTTGATTTCTGAGAATCACTTGACTCAGTTCTGCATGTATGCTTAAGAGAAGATCGTCTGGTATGGGACAGCAGGCTGTACCACATAAAAGCAGTTTTCATTATTTCCTGCTGGAGGCAGAACCTATCAAGCACGCAGTGAGTTTATCAAAATTAAATAGCCAATCCCATGCCATACTGGAGTTGTACTATGAATAGAGTGTTTCATGCTTTAGTTTTTTTTTTTTTTTTTTTTTTTTTTTTTTTTTTTTTTTTTTTTTTTTGTATTTTCGTGAGTGATAAGATGCACAGAGATAGTTTTGTGGTGCAGCAACTTATTACAAAGTAAGTGTATTTATATATTATTGTTAGCACAACATTTATTAGAGCTTACATATACAACTCACGTGCTCTAGTTTCATTTGTGTTATTACAAGCTGGTAGATAGCCATCCATAGGTTGTGAGTTGTTTGGCTGGTTTCAGACAAAGTGTAATTGGGTGGTATCAGACCTCACACTGGTAAATAAACTTCAAGTTTTGTAATGGTTTCTGGTTCTTCCAGGAAATCATGGGGAAAATACAAGGCAGTTGGGACAGAGAAGATATAAAGCTGGCCATGGACAAAGTTATTTCCAAAGAAGTGACAGTAAATGCAGCCAGTGCTAGTTGTGGCGTTCCTAAGACTACATTAGGAGATCGTGTCAAAAAATCTGTTGGAAGGGAAAGAGGCAACAGCTAAGCCACACTGCTTGGCAATGAAGGTACATTTACTAGAATGTTCGATCATTAACAAAAGAAGATACTGTACAATCATGTTATGGCTTTGGGTAGTCAACTGATGCCACTAAGCAAATCTGAATTTTTAGAACTAGCTTACAAACTTGCTGAAAAACTAAAAATCAAACACTGCTTCAATGAAAAAAACATGGATGGCTGGAAAAGATTTTATAATTACTTTATGAATTGACATCTGAACTGAAGGTGAGAACAGCCAAGTCGACAAGCCTGCACTGTGCTGTTGGTTTCAGTAGGGAAAAGTTCACCATATTTTTTGATAAGCTAAATCAGCTTATGGAAAAATACAAGTTCACAGTGTCATGGATATTTAATATTGATGAAAAAATTGTATCTTGTGTGCATGACAACAGACTTGTACAGCCTACAAAAGAGAAAAAACAAGTTGGGAAATTAACATTTGGGGAGAGAGGATGGAATGTGACTGTTCTGCAGTCAATAAATGCAGCAGGAGATCAGTTCATCCCTCCTTTGTTTGTATCCCTTCATGCAAGGATAGCCAATGACTTAAAAATGCACCCTCCACCACGAAGCACATTTAATGGGCCAATGAGTGAGTGGATCATTAAAGACAGATTCCTGAAATGGATGGAAGGTTTTGTTGAATGCATAAACCCTACTGAGAAGAGATCAGTCTTATTGATCACAAATGACCACAACAATATTGACATAATCCTCTATGCAAAACAAAATTGTATTCACATGATGTCTGACACCTCACATTTCCCATAAGATGCAGCTATTGGATCAGTCAATAATGAAACCATTTAAAAGTGCATGTAATGAAGCACATGGTTTTTGGATGAGGTAGTACTGTAACATGAAAATAACCCTGAAGGATATAGCTGGGTTGGTGAATTCCACTGTTCCAGAGTCTGTGAAAGGGAATTGGTACAATCTGGGTTTGAGTGCACTGGAATGTATCCATTGAATCCAAATGTGTTTTCTGACTTAAACTTTGTGGGGTCACTGACCAACTCAACTCCAGAAGCAGATGAGAGACCAAAAACTCAAGTTCAGACATCAATCAATCCTGACCAAGAGCAACTTCATTAGTCAGCTGATGCTTCAAACATGCCTAACAGACAGGAGCCTAACTCAGACAATCCTGCTGAAGAAAGCCCAATGTTCACCCAGCCTTCAAATGCAAGACCCTCTCATACTTCACACTTGCCTGAGGCTCCATACCAAAACTGTGGCCAGTGCCAAGAAGTAGCTACTTTGATATTACTGAATACTCAACAGATATTGGCAGAGATTTCACCATTACCAATCAGTTCAAGTGTAAAGTACAAAGCAAGAGAAGTGGAATCCTAACATCTACACCTTACAAAAATATGCTTGTAGCTAAAAAGGCACTTATCAAAGAGAAGGAAGCTAAAGCACAATGAAGGGAGATGAAACAAAAAATAAAGAAGGAGAAATTATAAAAATAATGCAGATAAGCAGAAAATTATAGCTGCAGTGTTACATCTTCTTCATGCAGGAGAGCTCCATTCTTTCCAACTGTTACTACATCTTCTTCATGTATTCCCAACTGCATAATCTGAGGGCAGTGTTACAATGAAAATTTCATTCAGTGCAACACATGTAAAGGCTGGGACCATGAACAATGTGTCAATGTTGAAGACACATTATTTTGTCATTGTGATTTGTGTAAGAACAAAAAATAAGCACTACTGACTATTGTTTTTTAGTTTTTCACTTTTATTTTCAATCGTATTTCAAAGCCTAATAGAAAAGTATTTTATACGTTTGAGAATTCTTGTAACCCGACAACCAGGAAGAATCAGGAAGTTTTCTGTGATGGAGAGTCATCGACAGACGGAGAAGAAAATTTGATTATGCCCCAGGGAAGTGGGTTGGGACCCTTGCGAACAATATTAATAGTAACCTTGTGTAAGAACATAAAATAAGCACTACTGACTATTGTTTTTTAGTTTTTCACTTTTATTTTCAATTGTATTTCAAAGTCTGAAAGAAGCTGCATAAATATTCAGTCAGATCAGTGGTTTGCAAAGTATAGATGTAGATACAGATACTCAATGGTCACTGTAAATCGGTACATGAGGTGATTACAATGGTATCATTCTATGCAAAGCAGTCTAGAGATTCCAGCATGACCATCACGGATTTGTGTGAACATTTACGCATGTTCCCAGTGAACAATGGTAAGGTTTTACTTTCACCAATATAATACTTAAAGAGATGTATAGTCATTTGTTTGACCACATACAGCAGCTGTCAAAAGTGATTCCCTGAGTTTTCACCAATTTTGAGTCATAATATAATATAATATAATTTCTTGTAAGAAACAAAACTAGGCAGTCTTGTGCAACTTTTTGTGCTCTCCTAAGCAAAATACTAAAAAAAAAAAAAAAAAAATCTTTGAGAAATTTTAATGTAGATAATTTGAAACAAAGTTGGTCAAAAAAATAGAAGCTTGGAATAGTAGAAATTTAGCTTTTTATATCACCAGAAGTAATTGCATAATAAACTTGAAACTTTTCATGTAACAATTTACCAAGACAAGGTCTTAGACTGTAACTCTTTACTCTCTTACAGATTCCAAATAGTTTACAAATTGATGGCAAATTTGAAAATTTTTGTAAAAATGCAAAAAATCAGTATTTTTATCTCACTTTTACAAATAAGAGTCTTTTGCAAATTGTTTTAAATCATTTTCATTAGAAGGACTATGTTCTAAAGCACATAAGAAACTAGGCTCGGTTTTGCACTGCAAGCATATCAGGCCCTAAAAAATAATGACAAGATGGTTATGAACTTCAAAATTTAACTGTGCATTACCAAGGCACCTGAAATCTTGGTAGTGAAATCATTGCATAACAGCTGCAGCACATATCGTATAAACTGCCTTCAGGTTTACACAATTGTCGCATTCTGTAAATTTTGGTGCAGTTCATAGCAGTCCGCCTGACAATATTGTTGTTCCGTGTATCCATTCTGTTTAAAAACAATCTTCACATGATCAAACTCTTCTTTCAAATGTTCCTCATTAGAAATGGCATAAGCTCGTTTCACCAAAGTCTGCAAAACTCCACTACGTTGGTGTGGTGGATGACAGTTGGCCGCATGAAGATACTCATACTGACTGCTATATGCCATGCTCTGCAGTTTGGTCCATCGTGCAAGCCAATAGAGAATACTTTTGAAGCTGTTGCTTATTTACCTTTTGCGGGAAGTATATCATCCAAAATTTCAAGAATTTTAAGGAAATATTATATTAAAAGTGTTTTTATGCCAGTGGCCAAGACTAGAGCCCTTCTTGGCTCAGTTAAAGATAATTTGGGCTTGAGGATGCCGGGGTTTATGAAATTCCGTGTCACTGTGGAAAGAAGTATATTGGTCAAACTATTCGAACTATTCAGGACCGGTGTGTGGAACATCATTGGCACACTCGGTTGTTCCAGCCTGAGAAGCTGGCAGTGGCGGAACACTGCCTTAACGAAGGACAGAGGATGATGTATGACAAGACACAATTGATCTCTCCTGCTTCTCGCTATTGGGAATGTGTTTTTAAAGAATCCATTGAAATTAGAAAAGCAAGTAATATTATTAACAGGGATAAAGATTTTCCTCTAAGTAAGATATGGAATCCGATTTTGTCCGACATTAAACAACAACGGTCTTCTTTTTGATCATTGGATTCTTCTAACTAGTGCTGTTGCGATTTATCATTTCCACCATCTTCTCCCACCGGCGTGCAGCATGTCTACTTGCCGCCAGGAGACGCTGCCCATCATCTCTCGTATGAGTGGTGCTCTGTCCGTGGTGTATAAAGGTTTCTGTTGTTGTGGCTGGAATTTAGTTCTGGCAAGGCAGTGCACGAGCATTAACTCACCTGAAGATGGTGGCCAGCTGGTCCGCCGAAATATTGTGTCTGGATGATGAAACGATCTGGCTGCAAACCTGTGAAGAATATCATCCCTTGCTGAAGTTTTTCGATTTCTTTTTGACTTGATCTCATTTCCTAGTCATCAGGACTTTCGATGTTACCTTCTCCAGAGAGTATTAAACAACTGCTGAACATAATAAAAGACGTAATTTGATTACCAGCAGAGTAAGGGCACATTTGCAACGCACCTCCACCTTGTCGTAGTTGTTTAGGGCTCCATATGCTCTCACTGCAAAGCCAAATATAGTTATTTATGTAGTTTAGAACATGGGTCTTCTAAAATGGTTTAAAAGAATTTGCAGAAGATTCTTTTTTGTAAAAGTGGGCTAAAAATACCCATTTTTGGCATTTTTTACAAAAATTGTCAACTTTGCCCTCAACTTGTTCATACTAAGACCTTCTATTTGTAAGATTTTACAGGTTTATCCTGCAATGACATCTGAAGATATGAAAACCTAAACTTTACACTTTTTCAGGTATCTATTTTTTCAGCCAGCTTTGCTTCAAATTATCCATATTAAAATTTCTTAAGAAATCTTCTTTTATTATATTGATAATGGGAGTGCAAAAAGTTGTAAAACTTGCTCTAGTTTCGTTTCTTGTAATAAAATATTGCTAGAGGTATTATGCGTCAATTTTGATGAAAACTCAGGGGTTTAATGTTGATAGCTGTGCTATGAGGTCAAACAAACGACTAAATCTTTGCAAGTATTAGATCAGTAAAAGCAAAACTTTACAAATTTTCAATGGGACATATGTAAATGTTCACACAAAATTTTGACAAAATGACTGTGATGGTCATCTGCGAACTTTTCCCAAAATTAGGCCAATTGGCATGGGATGGCCCTGCCCTTAACTAGAATAACAAAAAGAATTAAATATTTACTTACTGCTATCATATTCTTGAGGTTTAACATCATTCACACTTAGGTGATGCTTAAACATGGTTAGTATAGCTAATACATCTTCTATTATTGTTATCATATGCTTCACTGATTTCTTCTGCGAATGGCTGCCTTCACAGTACTAGAAAATTTAGTGGTTACATGGGATAATACAACAGTCAAAATTCAGCAAGATGTTTATTGACATGTACAAAATCATAAACAACAAGAGAAACTAAAGTGGTGAGGGTGACAAGCTGCCTAAAAAATTAAAGAGTACAACTCAGTTATGAAAATCTAAACCATAAAAAGGAGTTAATGGTAAAAACACATTTTTAAACATAAATGGATTTTATATGAAACATATAAATGGTGGAGAAGAGGAGAAGAGGATCTATAAATTTTTTTGATAAGAGGGAAAAATATATTAATTGTTTGCCCAAATCTTCATTTGGTAACAAATGGCTGCACCAAAATCCTTGATAAATTTAAGAGGTATGTTGTATCCAGTTGTCTTTGTATTAGTAACAAAATTCATGGGGGTTCCTGCATACTAACTAAAAATTTTCTAAATGATAAGGACATATTAGAAAATTGCTGTATGGAATTAATGAGATAAAATATTCTAATTATTTTGACATACAGAATCCCAGATAAAGAAGTAACAAAATTACTTATTTTTAAACTAAGGAATCTCTTACAGAAAGATGCTATGGTAATATTGGTATTCTTTGCAAAATGGTATTTATGACCCTATAGGGTCAAAATGGTAGAAGAGTAACTTGTCCAAACCAGTTTCTGATTCATAGTTGAAGTCTTATTTCTCTTAACAATTTGTTTTGTGTCCTTGTGGCCACACTTCAATATCTGACCTGCTGTCTAGGGGAAAATAAACATTAATGGCTTGCTTATGCCACACACACTTGGATATATGACCAGCCTAAAAACATGCCATTTGTAATAGTTGTAGAAATTCTTCCAGTCCATATGTGGCATACAGCAAACCAGTGCTTAACAGTATTGGTTAAAAACAGTCTTGGTTGCAATTTTTTCGCCTTATTTAGTCATCTTCAGGCTGATCTACATAGAAAACAGAGAACAAATGCATCTGTTTAAGAAATTCGATCACGTTGTGCAGACTTAGCTAACCTAAAAGCATGTATAAACAGATCAAATACTGAAAGAGCAAATACGTTAATTTGGTATTTCTTAAAACTATCCTTTAGGGACTGTAGCCAAAGGGCATCATTGAAAAAATGGAAATCCGGAAAAAGTTTACTCGCATTACGTCCGTCTTCCATATCAGTGTGTATGTATAAGTGTAATAATTTTACTTGTATTTTATAAAAAAAATAGTTTTCTTGTTAGGTAGAAGTTATAGCTCCGAATGACGCAGTATTGAGCATTATATGGGGGGTTTCTTCATCTGAAATTACAGTCCTGTGTTTTTAATGTTCTTGTTCTAGTGGTATATGATACATAAAATCTGTTTATGTACTGCAATGTTATGTTGTATTATACACCCTGTTTTCTCATTTTAATTTACCACCTTCATTTGCATTTTACTTCATCAAAATTTTAGGATAAGTTACTGCACAGGTGTTGCTCCTAGTAATTCCATCTTATTAATGTTTTATGTGCATTACATTTATAAAGTTTTAGTGGGTATGTATATCCAGTTTACGATCTCTCATTCTTACCAGCAGCTGCATGGCAGCGCCACCTATTGAGGTGATTCCATATTAGGCACCAGTACTAGCACACAACGCTGTGGTGCATTATGCTTACTACCTGAGCATCACCTTATTCTGTTACTCACTCCTGTGAACAGAAATGCGTTATGTAGGTCTTGGAGTCACTCGCGTCCATCTAGAAAAGGTAAGGCCTTATCATAAGGCTTCGGCAATATGATTACATTTCTGAGTGTCTGATCACTGGTGAATTTACTTATCTGTTTTTACTATTTTATATTTCTAGTTTTTACTGAGTTTAATGAAGGCAATGTTGGCCTGATGTATTCAACGATGCCCTTTGGCTGCACTCTCTAAAGGATCATTTTAAGAAATACCAGATTAAGGTATTTGCTCTTTCATTATTTGATCTGTTTATACATGCTTTTAGGTTATCCAAGTCTGCACAATGCAATCACGATTTTTAAATAGATGCATTTGTTCTCTGTTTTCTAAGTAGATCAACCTGAAGAAGTCTAAAGAAGGCGAAACGCGTAGTTGGAAAAAAATAATGGCAACCAAGACTGTTTTAAACCAATGCTGTAATAGTTATTATTATTAGTCTGAATACTGATGTATTGTTGTTCACTACACTGACATATTAAAAAACAGTAATAATTTTTCTCAGTGAGATTCATACTTTCATCTCAGGTGCTAGTCTCTTCCTGAACAAGATTCTCACTACCACCTCAGGTGCTTGGCTCCACCTGGTCTTGATCACAGGTCCTTTTTTTTAAAAAAAATCTCCAACATTACGTTAGTACAATTTAAGGTGTTCTGCCAAATTGGCCCACACTACAGAAAGGAGTGATGTACTGGGTTCCAGAACAGCACATAATAGCAGTTATTTCAGCACGCTCAGTGACAGTGTTGACCAGACTAGGGTCTGAACTTATTTAAAAATGCAGTAAAAAGTACCTGTCAAACAATACATTCTGCGCATTGAAGTATTCTTTCAGGGTATGGATCATTCCCCAGAGCAAATGTTATGTAAATGAGCCACATGTTCATCTGTCTTATTTAAGTTTAACAGTACAGAGTAATTCTGATGTAGGCTAAGTAATGGATGATTATAGGAAAAGTAAGATATAACATAATTATTGAAATCAAACAATGGAAAATCCAGGACAGAGTAACAGAGTAATGACAACATTATTAAAAGGATAGTTTACTACTCACCATACAGTGGAGATATTGAGTCACAGACAGGCACAACAAAAAAACAGCCAAATAAGTAAGCTTTGGACCAAAAGGCCTTCTTCTGAAGTAGAAAATGCACATTCACACAAACACAACTCATACACACAGGGCCACTGTCTGTGGCCACTGAAGCCAGACAGCGAGTAGCTGTGCATGATGAGAGAGGCAATCTGGTTGTTGGAGGCTAGGAGGAGGCTGGAGCAGGAAGGGAGACGGATAGCAGGGTAGGGGTGGGGGGACTGTAAAGTGCTACTTGTGGGAAGCATACAGAGGTGAGGAGGAGAGAGGGTAGATCAACTAGATGTGGTCAGGAGATTAGACAGATGGAAGCAGAAGGTGATGGGGGGTGGGGGGTGGGGGTGGGGGTAGAGGGGGAGCATAAAAGAAGAGAGATGAAAAGGCAGTAGGTGCTGGTGGAATGTAAGGCTGTGTAGTGCTGGAATGGGAATAGTGAAGGGATAGGTGGATGATGGACAGTGACTAACAAAAGTTGAGGCCAGGGGAGTTACTGAAATGTAGGACATGTTACAGGGAGAGTTCTCACTTGTGCAATTAGGAAAATATGATGTTGGTTTGAATGATTCAGATGGCATAGGCTGTGAAGCAGTCATTGAGGGGAAGGACAACGTGTTGGGTAGGATGCTCAGAGAATGGGTTGTCAAGCTGTTTCTTGGACACAGTTTGTCAGTGGCCATTCATGTAGACAGACAGCTTGTTGTTTGTCATGACTTGTTGAACACAGCACAGTGGTTGCAGTTTAGCTTGTAGATCACATGACTGGCTTCACAGGTAGCCCTGCCTTTGATGGGATAGGTAATGCTTGTGACTGGAATGTCAAATACATTCTCCCATGATACCTTCTCCAGTAACGGAATGGTAGAATGGTGTGTGGTTTCACCACACACTCAAAACTTTCCTCATCATCATGGTCTGAAGCCTAAAGTCCTACTTGGGATAAGACTGACAGTGAAGGAGTTCTCGCACACATATTTAGTCTGTAGCGGGTAGCTGAGGGTTTCAAGAGAATTAATCATGCCAGCATCCACACAGCCGGTTGTCCCTGAGCTATGTATTCAGTTTGCAGAATAACCCAGCATCAGAATGAGGCACATTCAGCCTACCAATTCTCTCATATATGGAGACCAAGAGTATTTGTGCACAATGGTGGTTAAAAGACCCATGTGTGGCTTGGAGATGTTACTGTGCATCCATCACTCAATTCAGTATACCCCAGACCTTACAGGGTTACTTCAAAAAGAAGTCACAATTTCTCAGTTAGGCACCATTAAAATATTAGCATCTTTGTAATAGCCAGTGACTTGTGATGACATACCCTACATACACTCATTTCTTAGGTGTTCACCATGGAGAATATTAATAAATTCTGCCTAAATACTTTTATACACAATCTTGGAACTAGAGCCAGTTTGTAGTTACATTTATCCCAGGAAAAACAAACATAAAACTCAAAACTTATAACAGGGACTAAAATTGTATAAAAAGTTGCTAAAGGAAGTGAAAAAGAATGTTAAAACAAATTTGTTTGAAGAGGCAGCTACAATGTTCTTCACAAATAATGCACATTACTCAGTTAAAGATTGGTTAGAGGAGCCTGAGTAATGAATAGGAATGAAAGGGGATAACTACAGCACCTTGTCACATTTCAGCACTTGAATATTGTTTGCTACTTTTACAAGGATCTTCTGTCAAGATGTATAATGCATGATAGTAACGTCCAGTGATTTAGTTTTTCAGGTGGACAGTAGCAGATAGTTGAATATGAGGTCTGGAATTGAACCAAGGGGCACAGTAGCATCTTCTCAGTCCAGGAGTAATTGATGCGTGTCTTAATGTGAGTAGCAATGAAGAGTGGAACTGATTTACATAAGGAGTGCCCAGAAGCAGTCCAGGAGTGTCTTCAGCGTGTGGGCAGTTAGGAAGAAAACTGTGTGTCATATTACAAGTTATATGAAACATTTTGTGTGTAAATGAAGAAACACTATTCATCAGAGAATTATCAAATGAGGTAGTGCAGCTGTTAGGGCACTGATCTCAGTTTCTGATGTAGCTGCTCTATCCACCCATCATAACTTTAGTTTTCTTTATTTTTCATGGATTGCTAAAGCAAATGCTGAGATGGTTCCTTAATCAAGGCTATTGCAACCACCTGTGCTATCCGTATTGGCTACCTGTTCATATCCTCTTAAATCATGTTACGTATGCTGTGTATTATATGTTAGCCCATTGATTGGCATTGTATTACCTTGACAAATCCTATATCATTGTGAGATGATCCTTGGATGAATAAATAAATACTGCTTATATGCAAATAATTTGTACCATTGAATAATCCGCTCATCCTAATTTTAAGGGAGGGAAAAGAAAAAAATGAAATATTGGCTTTAATGTATGTGATATTTACAAAAAAAAAATATTCAGATTTAATGATTGTATTCATCTTCACATTCATCAACATCGTTTCTAGTGCAAAATAAATTTTATCATTGCCATCTTTCCATAAAGCATCGTCCTTGGTTCCATCCATTGAATTTGTGCTACCAAATGTTTTGAAAGATTTTTCCACCACTGGTAGTGGAATGGAGTTCCATGCACATTTTATCCACTCACAAATCTGGGACAAATCTGACTGCTTGATTTTTTTCTACCCAGCATGAACTTGTGGTTTTCATCAGCCAGCCATTGTGTATATCACTGTTTGAGTGCAGCTTCAAAAGGCCAATTTATACATGCATCTAGTGGCTTCAGGACAGGTGTTTGGTCTCCAGGGATAATGATCAAGTCAGTTTACCCTTTTTGAACTCTGTCTTGCACTTCCACCGCTGTAGTCTGTGTACGCTGTCCAGTATCAACATGTTATGTAAATTCAGTTAAACACCATGGCGACATTGCCAAACATTTATCACCCAAGAAGAGAGAGAATTTACAAATTCATTAATTTGTAGCTACATATAAGACTACAGACATTTTGCTGAATCTTTATACATCATAGTCATCACATTACAGATGTAATAAATATGGTTTTTGCATTGACATTCAACCCGCATAAAAATAAACTTTAGACACTCTTCATGCATTTATATAAATGTGCAGTGTATCTCTAGTCTTTGGTAGTGTCCACGGTGGAGCAGTCCAGTTTCAATGTGAGTAACAGGAAAATAATCCTATCAAAGAAGCTTTATCAATGTTTATAAATAAAATGTTCCTTGATGCTATATAAACTTTGGGTTAATATCATCTTCCTTAATTTCTATTTAAAAATATGCAATTTTTTCACTATTTTTTTTTTTTAAAGCTAAGCACTGTACAGAGCTCGTGGAATACACAATACACTTTTCTGGTACAAGACGTATAGTGCTATCATCATATTAATGTGCAAGTTGCTATTGCAGAACTGTTTTAAAGATTGGCGAATTGTGTACATAGGTCATAAGTGGCACACATTTTAAAGCAAGAGAAGGCCTGATACCAATTAGCATAGATAAACATTTTGAATTGTCAGCTGTTGAACTAATAAAGCTAAGCGTGCACATAAAATTGATAATTCTGCACCAGTACTGCTCACCTAGTAATTTGAACTCTTTGTGATGACTACCATCCATGATTGCCAGCCTCAGCCAGCCACCTGTATTGTCACCTGTCAGCCAAGGTGTGAAATTACAGCACAGGCCAAAATGTACTGCTGCTAAAAGCCTTAGCTAACCTGTCAATTTACAGCATCAATTACTGTGTAGCGCTGCTTGTACATGGATGGGTCAGCCAACATAAAAGCAGAAATACATAACCCTAATGTTAAAGTTTGTTAGTGTGGTATATAGTTTCAAACAACTGTAGAGTCATCCCACGATATGCCCAATTTTGGGAGCTCAGCAGGGTTATCCAGCAGAGAAATCTAATGTGTACCCTTTGCTGCAAATTCACTGGACATGTGTATAACTTCCTCCATCCCCCCTACACACACTTGTTGGAGTGTGCTGGTTCGTTATGTGCACTGTCATGATACTGCAATTTCAGTGGTTGCCCTTGAAACAGGTTGTATAGTGACATCAGTTCTCACTTGCGCTGAAACAAATGCTGTGATTTCAGTGGTCATCCAAGTGAAAGATTTGGTAGTGCTATCAGTGGTTACCCGTGCGACAGGATATGCTGCAATTTCAATTGTCACTTGATTGGTGGCTTGTGTAGTCTTTTCAGTGGTCACTTGTCCAATGGTGATTGTGCTGGTCACCCAAGCAACGGATATTGCACAGTGTTTTCAGTAGATGCACTTGTGATGGGCCATGTCCGGTTGCACTGCAATGGGTAATGTTTTGTGACAGTGTGACCATTTCTGTCACTAGTTACTTGTATTGAGAGGGCTGTTACTGAATGTTAACTGAGTGAGCAATTGTGTCTTTTATGCACCATAATACGCCTGTTTTATGTAAATTATCCCAAAGTGATGACACTCAGCTGGTACTGATCAATTGCTTTGGAATTCTGGTACATCGTGATTAACTTCGAAGAGGTCATTTCTGCCAATCGTGCTATTGCTGCTGACACTGCTGCCATGTCATCTCCCTGTGAGCTGCATTCTATGGTTTCTCACATCCCTGTCTGACTACCACCTTTCTGGCCTACCTGCCCAGCCCTCTCATTCAAACTGGTTGAGACCAGTTTCCATTGAAGTTGTGTAATGTCACAAAATACAAAGTACCACAATTGTGACATGAAGTCGCATAGTGGATGGGTGACCATGTTGAAAATGAACAGTGGTACTGCATAAAGGCTGGATGGGTCACTAATCAAAAGATCATGCTTCAAAAACAGAATGACTTTGTTGCTCATACTATGACACATTTTGGACTTAGCCACCTTCAGATATCTGCCAAAAATTGCAAAGATTCATTATTCTGATTCTGTTTTGTGACTTCCATGTATCTTTACAACTTTTTAACTGATATCTGAAGATGGCTAAGTCTGAAATGCATCATACTACGAGCAATGAGGTCATTCTATTTTTGAAGCATATCTACTTGATTAGAAACCACTCCAGACTTTATGCAGTAGTACTGTCAATATGAAGTACATTTATGTGGTCAGCCAGCTTGACCAGTACAACACCGCCATGGTTGCCGACATCATCACTGCATCATCATCCACCGAGCCGTACCTGCACCTCATGAGGGAGCTCATATGCCACCTCTCCGTATCTCCAGCTGAAAGTGTACACCGGCTGAATACTGGCAATTATGTAAGTGACAGAACTCTGTCATAGCTCCAGCAGCACCTCAACAGCATGGTCAACATCAGAAAAGTTCCTCATGAGCTACTCCATGCTCTGTGGCTGAACTGGCTGCCTAGCCAGGCACGTGCAATCTTTCCAACTCAACAGTCACTTTCACTGCAACAAACAGCAGTCCTCGCTGACACCATGATCAAAGTCCTCACGGCAACCCTGTGTTCTGGTTGGGACTCATTTTGCCACTACTAGTGCTGCCTCTGACACAACAACTACACCGCCAGCCAGTATGGCAATGCCTAGGCACCCACACAGCAATTCAGGTTTTTGTGCTCACAACACAAGTATCTGCACTTCATGCCTGGTCAGCTGCTGCTCCCGCACAAGTGCCCCTTTTTCAGCTCACCCTGTTCCATCATCATGCTGAAGACTAGCATATGGTGAGTAAGCTTCCCCCTGCCACCACCATGCAACCACTGAAATATCAGCAGATTCATAGGTGAGCACACACAGTTGCTATTTGTGATAGATCTTATTTTGTTTTAGCCATAAAATATACATCATTTAATAACTATCGGAACACTATGCAAACACACATGCACAAACTCACGCACGCACACGCACGCGTGCCCACACACACACGCACACACACACACACACACACACACACACACACACACACAAATGCAAATGCAACTCACACACACCTGAACACAGTCTCAGGCAGCTGAAGTCAGACGACAAGAAGCAGTGCATGATGCAAGAGGTAGTTGGGTGGGGGTTAAGGAGGAGACTGGGGAGGGGAGGGGGGGATAGCAGGTTAGGGGTGGGGAACAGTGAAGTACTGCTAGTGGGACCATGCAGGGATGAGGTGGAGAGAGGGTAAGGCAGCTAGGAGCTGTTGGCAAGTTAGACGGCGGACAGGGGAGAAAGGGGGGGGGGGGGGGTAGCTAGCAGAAAAGGAGAGAAGTAAAAGGACTCGTGCATTGATGGACTAGAGAGCTGTGTAGTGCTGGAATGGGAACAGGGGGATAGATGGGTGAGGACAATGACTAATGAAGGTTGAGGCCAAGAGGGTTACGGGAAAATAGGATATATTGCAGGGAGAGCTACCGTGCACAATTAAGAAAAGCTAGTGTTGGTGGGAAGAATCCAGATGGTACAGGCTGTGAAGCAGTCATTGAAATGAAGAGTGTTGTGTTGTGCAGTGTGTTCAGCAACAGGGTGGTCCAATTATTTCTTGACCACAATTTGTCAATAGCCATTCAAGCAGAAAGCTCGTTGGTTGTCGTGCCCATGTAGAACGCAGAGAAGTGGTTGAAGCTTGTACATCACAGACTGGTTTCACAGGTAGCCCTGCCTTTGATGGGATATGTGATGTTTGTGACTGGACTGGAGTAGGTGGTGGTGGGAAGATGTGTGGGACAGGTCTTGCATCTCAGTCTATTTCAGGGATATGAGCCATGACTGAAGGAGGTTGGAAGCAGAGGTTGTGTAATGATAGATGAGGATATTGTGTAAGTTCGATGGGTGGCAGAGTACCACTGTGGTAGGGGTGGAAAGGATAGTGGGTAGGACATTTATCATTTCAGGGCACGACGAGAGCTAGTTGAAACACTGGTGGAGAATGTATTTCAATTGCTCCAATCCTGGGTGGTAATGAGTAATGAGGGGGATACCCCTCTGTGGCCAGATGGTGGGACTTTGAGAGGTGGTGGTTGACTGGAAAGATAAGGCATGGGAGATCTGTTTTTGCACAAGGTTGGGAGGTTACTTAAGGTCTGTAAAGGCCTCAGTGAGACCCTTGGTATTTTTCAAGAGGGACCACTCATCACTGCAGATGCAACAGCCATGGGTGGCTAAGCTGTATGGAAAGGACTTCTTGGTAGGGAATGGGTGGCAGCTGTCAAAGTGGGGGTACTGCTGGTTGTTGGTAAGTTGGTAAGTTTGATATGGACAGAGATACTGATGTAGCCATCTTTGAGGTGGAGGTCAAGATCAAGGAAGGGTGCTTGTTGGCTAGCAAACAGAGGAAAAGGTGTTGAGTTGCAGGAAAACTGTGGATAGGGTGTCCTCACCCTCGATCCATATTACAAAGCTGTCATCAATTAATCTGAACCAGGTGAGGGCTATGCTCTGCCAGGCATTTCATAGTGGTTTGCAAGGTATTGAAATAGATGTTGACTTTTTCTTGTGAATCTGCTGCATTTGATGCTTTGATGAAAAGGCTTGTATCGTCTGCTAAAAGCACTGCCTCCTCTCTTGTTTAGTGGTTTGGTAAATCATCTATGAGGACTGAGAACAGCAGAGGACCCTCTATTGAAGCCTGTGAACAACAGAGAACCCAATATAGAACCTTGGGCCACACCACAGTAAATTTTCCAGTACGTCAAGAAATACTGTCTGCTATTATGAGGCTTTTCGACTCTTGGATGTCTATCATATTGATATGACTTAAACTATTTGTGGACCAATCCACTGCGGACACCATAAAAATATAATTTCTCTAGTAATAGGTCGTGGCTAATAAGAGCAAATAACTTCAATAGGCCCAAAAATAACCCAACATTTATTTCACCCTTTTGTACTGCAGTTAGGACCTGTTCCAAGAATTGATATGCACCCATTTCAGTTAACATGTTCTTTTTGAAACAATTATATACTCTGAGAAGTGGTTTGTATTTATTAATAAAGTTTAACAGTCCCTCACACATTATTCTATCAATTACTTTAGAAAAGCTTGACAATTGCAAAACTTGTGTGTAATTCTGTTTGTTAAATGTGCAGCCTATTTTTTTAATAAAAAAATTTATATAAGATAGTTGGGTATTTATCTTGTCTGAACTATGTTTAATTGAATAAGAAATTTTATGTCCAACTTGTTATAAACATTTTCTACCTCTGAACATGTTACTACGTATGTTTGTATTTATTTATTACCCATAAATATTCCATACAACCTTTTTTATGTGTGAGATGCTAGCATATGGAATGAGTCACAAAATATATGCAAATAACTTACATATAACATGTAACAAGACTAAGTACGAGCCCAAAACATTATCTTTTTGTTTATGGCAACTATTATACTTTTATTATCTGTGTTTCCGAAGTTGTTAATGAGGTGTTACACTACCTATCCCATCCTTGTCAAACTAGACATGTCCAATATTTTTGCAGGAGTGAGTAAAACTACTACTACTACTACTACTACTACTACTACTACACTGCAGTTGTGTAGTGATTATTAAATACACTAACAATCTAATGGGGTGTCTTAATAACATTTAATACTTCTTTATAATGAGCTCATTGTTTTTCGCTTTATATTTACTAAAGTTATTATTTATTGCCTTCCAAATTGATTTTGTTTTGTTGCTACCTCATCTAATGAATAAATCACTGTTTAACTTTTTTGCAGCACATTCAACATTCTATATTTTTCTGTAAAATCTGAGTTCTGCTACTGAGAATATGATCAGGTTCTACAAGTGGTAAATGGTAAATAATTAAATGCCCCCAGTTTGTATTTTCTGTGACCTATCTGTAAGGTATATGATTGTGTGAATCACACTATCCTCCTAGATAAACTGAGGTTTTATGGTATTTATGGTACAGCCAACCACTGGATAATGTTATTTCTACACAAAATAATGGAGAAAGTTGTACTTCGTAATTCAACCAATGTAATCAGGGAAGATTCTTCTGACTGGGGAGAAATCACATATGGAGTTCCCCATGGCTCAATTTTAGGTCCGTCATTGTTCCCCTTATATGTAAACAAACATCCAGCTAATATGCAAGAAGCATAATTAGTTTCTTTTGCAGATGACAGTCTTCCTGTAATCAATCCAAGCACACAAACAGCAACAGAAGAAGCTCTAAAAATGTTCTTAAGTGCCATCAACTAACTGGTTTTCTGCAATTACCATCACCCTCAATTTTAGAAAGAGGCAACATATTCAGTTCTGCATATCTAGGGGTACTACACCAATGAGAAGTGTAACACACAGTGAGAAAATAATAGGTGTGGTGAACAGTTTAAATTTTTTAGGTCGATATTGATGAGAATTTATACTCAAAAACCACATTTTGGAACTCCTAAAACAATTTAGTTCTGCCACAATTCGATTTAGAGTATTTGGAAATCTTGGGGAGAGAGAAATCAGTAAGTAGACATGTTTTGCATACTTTCAGTCAATGATGTCATATGGAATAAGTTTATCCATAATTACGTTTTCTAGTTGTGGGTATACCTGTCCTTAATGCTTGACCCGTTTTAAATAATGGACGTAATTTTAAAAAAAACGGTAATGAAAAAGAAGTTTTAATGTTGGCTAAGATAGGGGGCCGTTTGAGTGTAACAGCTTTCACCAAGAAGACGTCAGGTTGATAGCCAACATATCATAATGAGTTTGACAATCTGTTTTTTTATTTTATTTGTAGTGGTTGTTAAGTTACCATTAGTAGTCCTTTAGTTTCAGCTTTTGATTATTTCCACTAGCATACCTTCTCCGTTAAATTTCTTTCAGTGGCTTCCATATAGATTATTTCAATGGTGGTAGGAAACACGGAACGTCCCTTCCACCAGTGTTACCGAAGTACACTCCTAGGTGGCATTTACTGGACGGTGCTGCTGGGAAAGGAACATGCTACCACGGACAAATCGTGAAACACAAGATTAGTTCACGCAGTTACCACATGCAGCGCTAGTAGTCACAGCATTTCTCTATTATCATTCGCCCGTGCTGCTCGGGCTGCATTTCGCCATATCCCGCGGCGGTGTGAATCTGTTCAGCGGGAAGCCTGTGCCGATATGCCGGTCGACGTGGTCACCTCGATGCCGGCGCGCTATCTAGCCAGGGCGCCGCCACCGCAGCCGTCGTCGCCAGATGCGGAACAGCGGCGGTGGAGCGCCGAGATGATGAGCGGGCCTATAACATTAGTTGGGCCTGACAAGCGTCACAGCCAAGCAGTGCAGGTCAGTTTCAATTTTCGAACATCCTCTTATTTTGCTATTTACTGTGACACGTAAGCTCTCCTGCCTAACACAAATGCATTAGTAAACGTTGCAATTCCATTGTTATTCTCTTTTCACACAGTCCATTTATGTAAACTAATATTTGATTTCCTTCTATATTCCTGAATCCGGATTATAATATCGTTGATTAGATAAATTTCCGAGGTACACTGCAGCATCACAGCTACGATACTAGTAACTTTTCAGATAATTCGCTGCAATTATCCATTTCGCCATCACCGAAAAAAGCCTTTTGTTATAGTTTATATCGGTTTCAAACCGATATTTTTGAGCTGTAAACCGCATAAGCTGTCTGAAAATCGCCAACCAAAGATAGTTGAGACACATGTTTTGGGCTCGAATCATTTCAGTAAAATATAGTAAAAATTACGAATAAAGATTTTGTTGAGATGTGATATTTAGTGTGATTTGAACATGCAGCGGAAGCAGTTCTGCATAGTATAAAACGTACTCGGCCAATAGAATACCTGCAAAAGTAGTAGAATTATGACCGTAATTATTTTGCGCCAAAATTTTCACAATGAGGTTATCGCTCTCCCAAAAATATTATTTCGTTCATTGACGTAAGTTCCACGTCCTCTTTGTTGAGTCGTCGAGTATTTCAGCTCATGATTAACGTAAAATTTGAGAGCGGGAAA
The DNA here is from genome assembly GCF_021461395.2 of Schistocerca americana. Classification (NCBI taxonomy): domain Eukaryota; kingdom Metazoa; phylum Arthropoda; class Insecta; order Orthoptera; family Acrididae; genus Schistocerca; species Schistocerca americana. The sequence goes on along the minus strand of NC_060125.1, from coordinate 441,457,130 downwards.
TGTTTTCCGTCAGCTCATTGATTAATGTAAAATTTGAGAGCGGGAAATGTTTTCCGTACATCGTGTTTCCGCATTCAGTTGTGAGATATTTGTGCCGTAGTATAATGAAGCTAAATAGTAATTCTGTAGGCTTGCGTTTTGAAACTTGCTGGTGATTCTTGAACGCCATGAAATAGATTTTAGCGCTTAGAGAACGATAACGTCCATCGCATTATGATGTGTCCGGAGGTTCAGGTGAGATAAACTTGATAGGTAAGCAGAACAATGGATATTACCTTCGCGGGCAGACGAACAGTAGAATATGTTTGCTGTTTTGTAGTATTGCATTGTATTTGCTCCTCAAACCGCGCGATCATCGATAAACGGGAGTAGTTTTATCAGATGGTTCAAATGGCTCTGAGCACTATGGGACTTAACTGCTGTGGTCATCAGTCCCCTAGAACTTAGAACTACTTAAACCTAACTAACCTAAGGACATCACACACACCCATGCCCGAGGCAGGATTCGAACCTGCGACCGTAGCGGTCACGCGGTTCCAGACTGTAGCGCCTAGAACCGCACGGCCACTCCGGCCGGCGTAGTTTTATCAGAAACGTCCTTGACCTAATAAGAAAGCGCCAGTGTAACTGAGGTCTGTTGCTTCGTTTGCGTCAAGGCTAACAACTCTCTCTAGCTATGCAATCTGTATTGTACAGTGTAAGTGGTAATTCTGAACCCAACCTTTTGCGCAAGTATATTGGCAGCCCTGTTGAAAAGAGCGTCTCGTGAGTTAGTAGATTGGTATTTACCGCTCTCAACGTGGAGCCATTCTAAGTTCGTGTCTGACGGGAGGAGCTGTTGCATTCTTAGGTCGAACTCAGTTTCAAACTATCACAATGGAACTGTCGAACGAAGTATCGAAGTGTATCTGCCATCTTACCCTACGCTCAAGAATAATGTTTGGGCTCTTAAAATTATTACAGCCAAAAATACGATAAGGTAGGGAGATTAGGATTCAGGTTCCAAGGTCATAATGTACAGCCAAACCTGGATCACCGGCGGGGATTTGATTGAACATTATTCCTCGTGAATTCGAGTCCAATGTGCGGTGTGTCTCTTGAAACTGATGTTGGCGTTCATTGTGACTTTTATGAATTCATTGATATTGGACTTCTAGGAAACACGATGAAACACCACATATCTGAAACTATTTAGTAGTAATTTTTCTTTGTCCTTCTTATATTCGTAAATATATTAGCTTTCTCATAGCGCTGAAATACATTTCTCGTAAATAAGCTGGTTCGATTGACAATTCTGAATGGAGAACAGCGTTAATAAATTGCGCTTATAGAACAAAAGGTCGAATTATTAAAAGTAAGCAATGACTATCATTCAGTGATGGTACACTCCAAGTTCAGCAGTATCAGAGAATATTATTTTCAGTCAATATGTTTAATAGTTTTAATTCTATGACTTTCAGTTAGTTTCAGATACAGGGATGTAAAATACTTAATATTCTTGAAATAAAATACGCAGAATTCATATGACGTTTTCTCTCACAAATCTTCTCTGATCGATGTTTATTGTCTGTACCAGGCGAACGGTCTACCCGACGGGAGGCCCTAGCCACACGACATTTCCATTTCCATTGTCTGTACGATACATACGTAAATTTCACTCCGTCTATACGACGTAAAATGGACTATTTCCACTGGCGTCCTACTAGTGAAGGATACTAAACATTTTCATTTCATCAACTACAGACTCGATTGTAAAGTTTTTGATTTCAACTATTTTTAATTAATGTAGTAAAGCACAATGAGTCGGATCCATCTTCTCGCGGTGGTCATGACATTGTGTTGACCTGCACTGCAAAGCTGCACGTCCACAAAGAAATACCATGCCCGCTATCACCATCTCGTAAACTCAACGTGAAACAGAAAACGAACAAAATTGTGTGAATATTTGGAAATAAATCTAATACAAATGGACTGAAATAAAATTTCATAAATATAAAAATGATTCAAATGGCTCTGAGCACTGTGGAACTTTAACATTTGAGGTCATTAGCCCCCTAGACTTAGAACTACTTAAACCTAACTAACCTAAGAACACCACATACATCCATGCCCGAGGTAGGATTCGAACCTGCGACCGAAGCAGCAGCGCGGTTCCGGACTTAGGCGCCTAGAACCGCTCGGCCACAACGGCCGGCTCTCATAAATATATACCTAACGTCACTCGGGCAGGAATGACATCAGTGTTGACGTCAATATTTGTAACACTAAATATGTCTTAGCCATTTCTCTCGGTCTGAATTTGGATGATTTTGCCGAGCTATTATTTGGTGTTTGTTGTAGTCTCCAAACGGCAGCTAGTGATTACCACTCTATTCTTTTTGGCAGTATGTCTATAGTTCGTTAGCTCAGTTCAGAAAAGGATTAGAGAAGAAACCGGTCACAGCTTTTGGCACTCGCTACTGAACTATTTCTCCCTGTTAGTGGCGTACGAGAGGGCAGGATGATTAATAACAGTGATACGTTTATCGTGCTTTTGTATAGCTCGGATTTTTTAAAATCCTCTTCGTTTTCTCGTTGCCGGCCAGGAGACATCGTTTTGCCTCTTCAAATTCTCTTCCTCTTCACTAACTTTCTGCAGAATTACTGGACATTTTGCTAGACAATGTGTCTCTAACTTTTAGCAAACTACCGAAGCTACTATCAGAATTCCGAAAATCAGTCTGCGTTAAAAAATACTAAGGTTATATTAGCCAAACTAAACGTAGTTTGCGAACCTCAGATATAATCCAAGTAACCGTGTTTCTACCTGACAAAGGACTAATTTACAGGCCGTAAGGTTTCCATTCATTCACTACAACTTTCAAAGATCGCGAGTTACTCTCAAAACTTACCGGTCGCAATAATGAGAAAAGATCCATAGTGCGGAAAAATTCAAATACCGTATCATGAAAATGCTCATTCATCCCACACCCCCAAAGCAATCAACCGATAACCAGTAAGTTACAGGTCGTGAAATACAGGCGATGCAGTATGAAAATGTGCTCTCTCATTTCAATGTTATAACATGGTCCTTGAGTATAAGACAACAGGTCCGCACGCAGACGTCGAGTGTAGCCCTCTGTCGTGACGGTCACGTAGAACAAGTCCACATCTAGTCTTGCAGCAAAATACGTGCTTGGCAGAACGGCAAGTGTTACTAAATAGAGGTTTTTGAAAGTTAAGGATTTCACTCATAATGTAAAACACTGCAAAATCCGAAGGGAGCGTGACTTAAACATCTGCAGCTGCCATACAAATTTTCCTTTCATTAGGCCCGCGAAAGGCAAAGGTCCCGAGTTCTAGTCTCGGTCGGGCACACAGTTTTAATCTGCCAGGAAGTTTCAGGCCAAAAAATGTCTTTACGTTAGCCGACCCTATAGCTGCTGATCGTCCATTCCTTCTTTTGAAGGAAAATCTTCTATTTCTTCAGTTTTGGATACCAGGTCATGTAATCTTGCTTTGCTGACTCCGAAGATAATATGATTCATTCCAGCGAACTTTTTTCCTAGTTCGAATCACCTGTATCGTTCGCGTCAGCCTCCTCCGAACGTGAACTTGATGAGAGAGAGATGATCGTAACTATGGCATTGTTGGCAGGGAGGCCCCTCCTGGCGGGGGAGTTCGGCCGCCGTATTGCAAGTCCTCTTTAGATGACGCCACATCGGCGACTTGCGAGTCAATGATGATGATGATGATGACGATGAAGGACACACAACACCTAGTCCCCTGTCGGGAGTCGCATATTACACGTCTTCTTAAACATATAAACAATGCATCTACGGAAAATATCAGGTTTTGGCGTCGAAAATGTCAGAAGTGTGATTTATTTTTCCTTTATTCATTCACTGAAGTCTTGTGATATCATACTCTTGGGTAACGCGTCAGTGAGGCAAAACCGCGCATGTAACATTGAATCGTGTAAGGACGTGTGGTGGCCATTCTAAAAAGTATTGCACACAGGTCTTGAGATCGTTGGGCATACTAACTGCAGGCTAACAGTATTTTTACTCAACGTGAATTTTGTTGTCAACAATCAGTCACAGTCCGTAAAATCACAGTAATATTCATATGTTTGATACTAAAGGGAGAAATGACTTAGCATTATTAAAAAACTTCCTGGCAGATTAAAACTGTGTGCCCGACCGAGGCTCGAACTCGGGACCTTTGCCTTTCGCGGGCAAGTGCTCTACCAACTGAGCTACCGAAGCACGACTCACGCCCGGTACCCACAGCTGTACTTCTGCCAGTACCTCGTCTCCTACCTTCCAAACTTTACAGAAGCTCTCCTGCGAACCAAGCAGAACTAGCACTCCTGAAAGAAAGGATATTGCGGAGACATGGCTTAGCCACAGCCTGGGGGATGTTTCCAGAATGAGATTTTCACTCTGCAGCGGAGTGTGCGCTGATATGAAACTTCCTGGCAGATTAAAACTGTGTGCCCGACCGGGCACACTCCGCTGCAGAGTGAAAATCTCATTCTGGAAACATCCCCCAGGCTGTGGCTAAGCCATGTCTCCGCAATATCCTTTCTTTCAGAAGTGCTAGTTCTTCTTGGTTCGCAGGAGAGCTTCTGTAAAGTTTGGAAGGTAGGAGACGAGGTACTGGCAGAAGTAAAGCTGTGGGTACCGGGCATGAGTTGTGCTTCGGTAGCTCAGTTGGTAGAGCACTTGCCCGTGAAAGGCAAAGGTCTCGAGTTCGAGTCTCGGTCGGGCACACAGTTTTAATCTGCCAGGAAGTTTCATATCAGCCCACACTCCGCTGCAGAGTGAAAATCTCATTCCTTAGCATTATTACTTTTTCAATCTTAGTGAAGGATGGAAAGGAGTTAGGTATTGAACCATAAGGACCTAGCATCTACGCAGTGATGTAAATAACTTAATAGAGAAAGAAACAAACTGAAATTGTATCTGCTTGACTACACATACTACGCCGTTGGAGAGTTTCTACTGTAATCAACTGATTCTGACCTCGTCAAACCGAGGATCGAAATTATTATCCCGGCAATACGCAAATAAGCAACATCTTCCACCTATTCCGCCACCTTCACCATCGTACAGACCTCTGACTTATCCCTGTCATCTGCCATATTTTGTGGATATAACTGACGTTTCCCACCTGCACCACGTAGGTTGACTTGTATTTTTTAAAATCTCTGAAAATACTTTCTACTCACCTGTAGCCCTCGTCAATATTTACAATGACTATCTCAGTACAATTTTTTCACTCTTTTTTATTAGGCATATGATCGCCAGAGTCCCAGTTAGCTAATGTTAATAATAACAGTAATGAACTGTATTTATAGGTATCATAGGGATATTGCGCCCATAGTTGATGCGCTATAGGCTGGATGTACTTAAGCACCTTAGGTGCCAGGTGTCTTACGTGGAACTGTCTAGTGCAGATTACTAATCAGGCGGGTATCTAGGACGGGAGGCGGGGCAGCAGGAGAAGGAGGGGTAAACACATTATTATGATTAAACATTCTTTATTTTTTTTTGTTATTAAAAGTCTTAGACGTCTGTGGCACGTTAAATGTTCGTGTGATGGTAAGCTGTATTTCTGTGTGTGCGGGAGTAGGGAGAGGGGGGGGGGGGAGGGGGGCGAGGGCAGTGACATGTCTTCCCCCCAGCACTGAATCTGGAGCAGCATCTACAGTGAGTCTGCGTGTTGTGTATTATCATACCTTTGTTCCCGTTGTTGATAGTGGTGGTGGTAGGGAGGGGCAGCCTAAATTGAGTGAAAAACTGGGAAAGGGCTTGGAATGTAAACAGGACATTTGCTTTAAATGCGGTGATCATAATTCATACCTGCCAAATACTAAGACGAAAATATTGTCACACATTAACCAATGCTGAAGTTGCAATGCGGGGAACGAACCTATTGTACGTTCAGATGCAGGGGATGTTATTAGAACCGAAAGAAACTTTTATCTTAGCAACAAAAGTAACACAAAAAAATCGGTTAATAGAAAATATGGGTCATTTCAAAATTAGAAGAGACAAAGAAATACTCATCAGACTTCCGGACGTGTATGGAGGAGGAACTCAAAACATGACGACAGTAACTGAAATACAAAATCGAATTAAAAAATTATCTAGACGTTGTTGTTGTTGTTGTTGTTGTCTTCTGTCCTGAGACTGGTTTGATGCAGCTCTCCATGCTACTCTATCCTGTGCAAGCTTCTTCATCTCCCAGTACCTACTGCAACCTACATCCTTCTGAATCTGCTTAGTGTATTCATCTCTTGGTCTCCCTCTACGATTTTTACCCTCCACGCTGCCCTCCAATGCTAAATTTGTGATCCCTTGATGCCTCAGAACATGTCCTACCAACCGGTCCCTTCTTCTTGTCAAGTTGTGCCACAAACTTCTCTTCTCCCCAATTCTATTCAATACCTCCTCATTAGTTATGTGATCTACCCATCTAATCTTCAGCATTTTTCTGTAGCACCACATTTCGAAAGCTTCTATTCTCTTCTTGTCTAAACTATTTATCGTCCATGTTTCACTTCCATACATGGCTACACTCCATACAAATACTTTCAGAAACGACTTCCTGGCACTTAAATCTACACTCGATGTTAACAAATTTCTCTTCTTCAGAAACGCTTTCCTTGCCATCGTCAGTCTACATTTTATATCCTCTCTACTTCGACCATTATCAGTTATTTTGCTCCGCGAATAGCAAAACTCCTTTACTACTTTAAGTAGTAATCTAATTCCCTCAGCATCACCCAACTTATTATCCTCGTTTTGCTTTTGTTGATGTTCATCTTATATCCTCCTTTCAAGACACTGTCCATTCCGTTCAACTGCTCTACCAAGTCCTTTGCTGTCTCTGACAGAATTACTATGTCATCGGCGAACCTCAATGTTTTTATTTCTTCTCCATGGACTTTAATATCTACTCCGAATTTTTCTTTTGTTTCCTTCACTGCTTGCTCAATATATAGATTGAATAACATCGGGTAGAGGCTACAACCCTGTCTCACTCCCTTCCCAACCGCTGCTTCCCTTTCATGCCCCTCGACTCTTATAACTGCCATCTGGTTTCTGTACAAATTGTAAATAGCCTTTCGCTCCCTGTATTATACCCCTGCCACCTTCAGAATTTGAAAGAGAGTATTCCAGTCAACATTATTGACTAGACGTAAGTGTTGTGAAAAATAAAACAGAAGAGGCGGGGGGGGGGGGGGGGGGGAATGGGAGTGTCTGCTTCCCGTACAAGAAGCCCTGGTCTCAGACCCTCGTCCTCCAATAAAATTTTCTAAATGCACCATTGTCTATCTTTTCTTAAATTATATTTTTACACGTTCACTTTAATTTTGGTTTCAATTGTAATCAAGCAATTGTAAGAAAAAGAAAATGTTACAAAAAAATGTCGAGCATCAACGCACATGCGTGTCAGCGACCTCGCTTACGGAGGTTTGTTGTTACGGCGTTCAGCCAGAAGACTGATTTGATGCAGCTCTCCGCGATAGTCAGTCCTGTGCAAGCCACTTCAGCTCCGAATTACTACTGCACCATTGAACCTTCTTGCTTGGTTCATCCCTTGGTCTCCTTCTACAATTTTTGCCTCCCCTCCCCCCTCCCAAACTATTCGTTGATGCCGGCCGCTGTGGCCGAGCGGTTCTAGGTGCTTCAGTCCGGAACCGCGCTGCTGCTACGGTCGCAGGTTCGAATCCTGCCTCGGGCTTGGATGTGTGTAATGTCCTTACGTTAGTTAGGTTTAAGTAATTCTAAGTTCTAGGGGACTGATGACCTCAGATGTGAAATCCCATGGTGCTTAGAGCCATTTGAATTATATTCGTTGATGGCTCCGGGTTCGTCCTACCGACCGATCCCTTCTCTTAGTCCAGTTGTACCATACATCCCTTTTTCCCCAATTCGATTTAGTACCTCATCAGTGGCCACTCGAACTACCCACATAATCTTCAGCATTCTACAGTAGCACCGTATTTCAAAAGCTTCTAATCTCTTTTGTTGTGAACCGTTTTTCGCTCACATTTCGCTTCCGTGAAAAGGCTACATGCCAGACAAATACCTTCACAAAACACTTCCTAACATTTAAATTTATATCCAGTGTTAATAAATTTCTCTTTTTCAGAAATTCTTTCCGCACTGTAGCCGGTTCGAATTGTATATCCTCTCTACTTCGGCCATTAGTTGTTTTGTTACCCAAATAGCAAGGCTGATCTACTTACTGCTTCCGGTACCTCGTTTCCTAATGTAATACCTCTGGAACTCGTTTGAGTGTCGATGTCTTTTTCACTGGGCAAGTGCTGAGGTACAATAAAGCGACTGATTCGAGAAACGCAGCCTACAGCCTTGTTGCGGGTGCGGGGGAGTGTCAGAAAGGTGGCCTTACCGGCTTGGTGCAGATCTGGCAACGCGGCCGCCTTTCACCGTAGCGTAGCGGGCCGTAGCAGGCGGTCCGCTTTCTTTTTTGCGCTATGACTCACCGCAGAGGCTCCCTACTCCACGGCTGCAAGCGCTACCTTGCAAGCCCTCTGGAAGCCCTTACTACGCGAGGAACCTGTGCTTTAGGTTGGCTACTATATGGCACTTTTCTTTTAAACAAAGCTAATTTTTCTTGCGCTACCCCCTCCCCCCTCCGTCTGCTTACAAGAAGTTTCATCTTCGGCGTTAAATGAATAGAGTATAGATGATTGTAGGTACAACGACTAAGAACTCCCGTCAGTGTTAATCAGCCACAGAAGGCTTAGGGGCAAGAAACAACATACCCCCTCGCCTATTTGGTTTCATTCCTCTTCCGTCGCATTTCTTTCCAGTACTCAGCTGGCAGAACTCAGAAGCCTTTGGTGAAATACAATATTTTCTTCGATACACGCCCGTGAGGACCTACAATACTACAGCGTAGGGTGACCAGATTTCCAGAACCGAAATATGGGACCGAAATTAGACGTTGAAATGCATGTAAATCTTGTGGAAACTTTTGTTAATGCTAAAGGTGCATAGATAATCGTACCATTTCGTTAAAATACGCACTGAAAGATGTGCCGACACGGTAGCTCAGCGTGTTCGGTCAGAGAGCTGGCTAGCCTCTGCAATAAAAAAAACTGGGTGAAAATATCAACAACGAACTTCAACGGAAGTCATGTGACGTCCGCTACGACGAAATACAACGGACCATAAAAAAAAAAATTGTCAGCGTGACGGACTGCCGTCCTAAGGGCCCCGGGTTCAATTCCCGGCTGGGTCGGGGATTTTCTCTGCTCAGGGACTGGATGTTGTGCTGTCTTCATCATCATTTCATCCCCATCCGGCGCGCAGGACGCCCAATGTGGCGTCGACTGTAAGAAGACCTGCACCAAGGCGGCCGGACCTGCCCCGTAAGGGGCCTCACGGCCAAGGACGCCAAACCCTCCTTTCCACTTTAATGTCTTTCCTTTCCACTTTAATGTCTTTCCTTTCCACTTTAATGTCTTTAAGTAGGGTAGAAAATGATTGATGTGGATTCTTATGATTCACTCTCAATTGGCCTGAAAGTTTCGCTGTGGATTGTTTCTGAAAAATGTTTTTTTTCTTATATTTTGCAGAAGTTTGATATTTTCAAACGAAATTTTATAAAAATCAACACATGAAGCATCCTGAAAATGAATCTTAGTTATAATTATTTTCTTAACAGTTTACACACTAAACCTCTTGTTTTCATCAGTTCATAAAGTATTTGTGATTGAGAACATCCTTTCTGCAGTAGCAATAGTTCCACGTAGAGCTAGCACAAATGCAGTAATGAGCTACAAATTCTTGCAGCAGTTATCTTGAGATGTAATGAAATTGAAAATGTTAGTCCTCATTCAGTTTGGTTTAATCAAAGAGCGTATTTTCTTTATTCTTTGGGTATAACTACATTTGTTCCCAATTTGGTTATGCTATACGTTTAAAAACATGCCATTTCAAAGTATACGGGACGGTTAATGAAATACAAGACAATATAAGTCGCGTATGTATTTCGTCGTGATAACGAAACACTGAAGCTAAATTAGGGACGATTCTGTTAAACGCGGGACGCCTAGTCAGCCTCCCGTAGCGAAGCAGCAGCAAGAACTTCACTGTCGAACTTGAATGCGCTGTGCAGGCAACAGCTGTATGGCTCTGAGCACTATGGGACTCAACTGCTGAGGTCATTAGTCCCCTAGAACTTAGAACTAGTTAAACCTAACTAACCTAAAGACATCACAAACATCCATGCCCGAGGCAGGATTCGAACCTGCGACCGTAGCGGTCTTGCGGTTCCAGACTGCAGCGCCTTTAACCGCACGGCCACTTCGGCCGGCCAACAGCTGTATGAATTAAACACAGGTAGCCATATATGTGGTGTCACACAAGGTTCCAACTTAGGGCCCTTACTTTTTCTTGTGTTTATCAATGACCTTCCAACAGTAACATTACCAGATCACAAGTTTTTGCTTGTTTGCAGATGATATAAACATGTCAATAAATAGCAAACCAAATATAGGCTTAGATAGACCAACTAGTGAAATTTTCATGGGCTGTAATAAATGATTCGATTACCTGACATCGTCAGTGAAGCAAGAGCCAATCTTCCATATCTGTGAATGCAGTATCCTTTTTGAACTGTTTATTGCCAACACCGCAAGTCTTGTTACATGACGAAGTGCCACTGTGACAATAGCATGTGTTTGAAGTAACGGAACGAGGGAGAGGCTACTCCTCGCCAGCAGAAGATGGGAACACAGCAGGCTTACTTCTCCCGGTTAATTCATAAACTGTATTTCTTTTTTTTTCTGGTAAATTTCTCTCACCTCTCTGTGGGCCTTCGTCCTTGGTGGCCCATTTCACCAACCCCTCGCTAGTGCCCTGCCCTGTAGGTAAGGGAACTTCACCATTGGTATATGTTCCCCTAGCATTGTCATTCCTTCTCCCAAATTTTATTTCACTGCTTCCTCGACATAAATTTGAACAGTCGTGATAAGCTGCAACCCTGGCTTACACCCGTCTTGGACTTATACTTCTTTAGTTTCCACTTTCATTAATTTTGATTTTCTATGGGATCCACCTTGAGCAAAACACAGTTTTCTGTTCTTTTACCCAGACATGTTTCCCTGACGTTACAGCATCATCAGTGGGTTTTTATTTTCTTTCTTGTTACCATATGCTATGGTTTGTGTTTTGCTCAAGGCGGATCCCATCCAAAACCAGATTTACTTGTAAAGAAGCACGGACACAAGAGCTTGAACCTAAAGATGAATATTCCGTTTTTATTATTTGCATTTGTGTTTCATGCGTGTTGCGGCTCATAAGCTTGCTTGTGTACGTACTTTAGCCTTGATGTATTGCTAACATCTTATTGCGTATTACACTGTCGAAGAAATTTCTCTAGGTCCAAATGCTAGAAGGGTATCCTGGTTGTGCTTCGTTCCATTAGTAAGAGCATTAGTAACAGCCAAACACACCTCTGGTAATTTTCACTACCAATATTTGTACCGGTGCATAAATTTCACTCACTCGGCAGTAGATAAGTGTAAATTATCGCCACGCGGTTAGAGGCGCCAAGTCACTGATTGCGCGGCCCCTCCCACCGGAGGCTCGAGTCCTCCCTTGGGCGTGGGTGTGTGTTGTTCTTAGCATAAGTTAGTTTAAGTAGTGTGTAAGTCTAGGGACCGATGACCTCAACAGTTTGGTCCCATAGGAATTCTTTTATCCTTGTATACAGACAGCTGCCAAAGAGCTGTTTGTAGAGACGCCCAATGATACGGTGCATGTGAAACGTGTCACGCCACAGTACAAACTAGGAGCCTCTTCTTCCACTATTTCCATTAAATATAAAAAAAACAGTGCGAACAGGCCACGAAAACGCTGAATAGTCGGACGGTCACCAATCCCGACAGCGCTTAACGGCGGTGATCTAACTGGAGTCGGGTGTTACCACTGCGGCTAGGCTGTTGACACATTGAGTATAACCTTTGCGGCAAATTGCGATTCTTTTGTCCTGAATGTTGCGTGCCTTTGTGGAAGCAGCTGACGCAATAAACGATGTAACGCCATCTTGTCTCTAGCGTGTAATGAAATTACTCTCCACCATGCTCTATCATAAACTGCAGTTACTAGCGGTCGTTCATATAAAAGGGCAGACATCTAAAGCGGATAGTGTCACGTACATATTGTTCAGAGCGGAACGCCATTATTTCAGTTTTATCTTCGCAGTTCTGTCAGCGCAGTAGACATGCGCCAGCAAAGCTCCGATAACCGCTTCGCTATCAGGAAGCCACTTCCAGGCTTCCTGTGCGTTTCTAGGAGTTGGCACAGTGGTCTGTACGGGATATTTCCCAACGCTTTTCTGTGTAAATATGGGTATGGCAGATCGGGGATATGCAGACATAAGTGAATGGAGCGGGAAGAATATCTAATAACTATTACAGCGGAAAGTACCCTCTGCCATGCACTTCACAGCGATTTGAAGAGTATACGCGTATGCGTCAATGTCTAGTATGTCTCAGAGGGTGGCTGCTGCAATGTTACCATTATGCGTTAATGACTTAGCGGATAGTATTAGCTGCAATCTCAATTTTCTCAGATGATGCAGTTTTCTATCTGGAAATTCTCTTCGGTGAAATATGCATTCCTATCCAGTTAAATCTCGACATAATATTGTGCCCCAAAGACTACCTATTGGTTCTTAAGGTTAGGTGCCGAAGTTGTTCGCTTCACGAAACGTAAAAGTGCTTTTCTTTGAGTACACCATTAATAAATCATAGGTATTCATTCGTGTCAGACGAACGTTTGGGAGCAATAGTTTGTATGGATGAGAAGTGGAACGACTATATATCCTCAGCTGTAGTCAAAATGAATGACAATCCATGGTTCATTGGTAGAGTACTAGGAAATTGCAATTAGTCCGCAATAGAAGAAATGCCTACAACACTTATTCAGTTCATACTTGAATACTGCTCAAATGTATGGGTGGATGGTTGACAGTTTTGTTTGACTGATGAGAGAGGACATCAGATACGTTGAGAAATCTATCCTGGCAGCCACTCGAATAAAACTGTCACAAATTTCGCGATAACCTGCTTTGAAAACGTCAACAACAGTCTTTGAGAGAAGAAAATACGAATATTCTTTACCCCCCTACATATCTAACCCGTAGAAATCGTGGAAATAATATTGTCCAAATAAGTGACACAAAATCCCTCATTTTTAGCACGCTTCAACCGTGAAAGTACGGGAATAATGATTTTTGTGGACTCTGCCCATAATTTATTAGTTACGGGTTGCAGAATAAAGCTGAGGAAATCACGAAAACAGTAAGAAATTAAGGAGATCGGATTTGGACAAGTTGAGGAAAAAATTCAGACTTGAGAGTTGCAAAGGGAGTGTTATGCAACTGAAAAGGGGAAAGGGAATGCAAGAGAAAATGATATCGTTTCTTTGATAGATGAAACGCGGAAGGAACCAGAAAAAACCATGCAAAAAGACGAAGACTAAACAGAAATTTGTGGCTAGCACCTATTACTAAATTTGGTGCTGTAGTAGTAGATCGCTTTTGGGAAGGAATGTTCACTTTACATGTACCAATGCAGCTTGCTTCGACTGTTCGTTTTGTTTTGCTTACAAGATAGCAGAATTTCTTCACTTTATCCATAATATTGGCCCCAATTATTTCTGTTCCTACTTAATATTGTATTATTTATTTGTTTACCTCTGAATCCATATTCTGTACTCTGTAGTGTTTTCAATAAATCAGCAGGTTCTGTAATGCTTCACTTCCACAGAGAACAGCAATGCAATCGGCGAATATTATCATTGTTGTCCATTCACCCTAAATTTTTCTACCTGAACCCTTCTTTTATTTCCGTCGTTGCTTCTTAGATTCTAAAGTAAGACGGAAAAAAGTACATTCCTGCCTTGCATCATATTAATCCGAGCGCTTCCCTTTTGGTGTTACATACCCATCGTTACTTCTTGGTTCGTGCACATTTTACATATTACCTATCAAAAGCGGGCGTGGTGGCCGTGCGGTTCTAGGCATTTCAGTCCGGAACCGCGTGACTGCTACGGTCGCAGGTTCGAATCCTGCCTCGGGCATGGGTGTGTGTGATGTCCTTAGGTTAGTTAGGTTTAAGTAGTTCTAAGTTCTAGGGGACTGACGACCTCAGATGTTGAGTCCCATAGTGCTCAGAGCCATTTTTGAACCTATCAAATACGTCTACTTTTTGCCTCTTTCTTCGTGAGATACATGTCGGAGAAAGCAATATGTTGGTTGAGTCTTGTAGGAACTTATGTTTTCCAAATCTGAACATTACAGCAAGTTCTGCTGCACAACGCCTCTCTCGTAGTGTCTGCCACTGGAGGTGGGTGGGCATCTTCGCGACGCGTTCGTTATTCCAAAACGAATCCGTTACGAAACGTGCCACTCTTCTTTGGATCTTCTCTATTTCCTCTATCAGTGCTACCTGTTAAGGGTTCCTGAATAAGGAGATAGTGTCGGTCGACAAGAATTTCGTAAGATGCTTCCTTTGTAGATGGACTAAGTTTCCCGAGGATTTTTGCAATGAATCATAGGCATATGTCTTTCCTATTATTAGTTTTGTATGGTCATTCCACATTAACCCATATGTGCCCACTGGATCGATAACGATCCTGCTGCGACCCAACAGATTCATGATATTTTTCTCACTGATCAGGTCAGAAGAAGATGCGAGTTTTGTAAGAATAAAACTGTCGCATGTAATATAAACTTTCATGACAAATGCTTTACAGAGTTTCCTGCATAATGATATTATGATTTAGATTCCTCATGTACACTGTGTGATCAAAAGTATCCGGACATCTGGCTGAAAATCACTTACAAGTTCGTGGCGCCTTCCATCGGTAATGTGGAATTCAGTATAGTGTTGGCTCACCCTTAGCCTTGATGACAGCTTCCACTGTCGCAGGCATATGTTCACTCAGGTGCTGGAAGAATTCTTGGGGAATGGTTGCCCATTCTTCACGGAGTGCTGCACTGAGGAGAGGTATCGATGTCGGTCGGTGAGGGCTGGCACGAACTCGGTGTTCCAAGACATCCCTAAGGTGTTCTATTGGATTCTGTGCAGGCCAGTCCATTACAGGGATGTTATTGTCGTGCGTTATGAACAGGTGCTCAACTGTGTTGAAAGATGCAATCGCCATCTCCGAATTGCTCATCGACAGTAGGAAGCAAGAAGGTGCTTAAAACATCAGTGTAGGCCGGTGCTGTGATAGTGACACGCAAACCAAGAAGGGGTGCAAGCCCCCTCCTTGAAAAACACAATCACACCATGACACCACCGCCTCCGTATTTTACTGTTGGCACTACACACGCTAGCAAATGACGTTCACCGGGCATTCGCCATATCCACACCCTGCCATCGGATCGCTACATTGTGTACTGTGATTAGTCACTCCATACAACATTTTTCCACTGTTCAATCGTCCAGTGTTTGCGATCCTTACACCAAGCGAGGCGTCGTTTGGCATTTACCGGCGTGATGTGTGGCTTACGAGCAGCCGCTCGACCATGAAATCCAAGTTTTCTCGCCTCCCGCCTAACTGTCGTAGTACTTGCAGTGGATCCTGACGCAGTTTGGAATTCCTGTATGATAGTCTGGATGGATGTCTGCCTATTACACAATACGACTCTCTTCAACTGTCGGCGGACTCTGTCAATCAACAGACGAGGTCGGCCTGTACGCTTTTGTGCTGTACGTGTCGCTTCACTTTCCCACATCACCATCACATTGGGAACAGTCGACCTAGTGATGTTTACTATGGAAATGTCGCGTACAGACGTATGACCCAAGGGACACCTAATCACCTAACTACGTTCGAAGTCCGTGAGTTCCGCGGAGTGCCCCATTCTGCTCTGTCACGATGTCTAATGACTACAGAGGTCGCTGATATGAGAGTACGTGGCAATAGGTGGCAGCACAATGCACCTAATATGAAAAACGTTTGTTTTTGGGGTGTCCGGATACTTTTGATCACATAGTGTACCAGGTATGATTACTTAATAGTTCATAGTTTGTAATAATAAAAACCAATTATCTAATTCTTCATAATAAACACCGATAAGCGTAAAATATGATTTATTTTGATTATTCCTGTTCCAAGTAGTGTACAACTTTATGCGCCCTTGGGGTCAATGTCGACTCACTGAAAAAAAAACTCCTTTTTGCAATTCACAACTATAAGTTACTCTTACAGCTGTTGTCTATGGCAAATAATAAGTAACATTTGTGAAAATCATAAAAATCAGTGTTGAAAAAAGTTCTAAGCATGTATGGGATAAAGCTCTCCTTATGCACACTCCTAGATATGTAATGGATTTGACTGATTCCAGTGATTGTTCGACAATCGTGTAACCACACAAGCGGTCTTCCCGCATTTTTACGTGCAGTACGTTAGATCTTTCTATGCTGAAGGCCGGCTGTCAACCCCTCGTCTTCAAACCAACATCCATTCTGGGTTAGTCATGAAGTCTTTATCACCTCACAATTAAATCAAGCTGCGACCGTGGAACGTGGTGAAGGTGTTAGTCATCCTCTACGTAAAGTGATGAGGAAAACATTATGACCACCTGCTTAACAGCTTGTTTGTCCGTCTTTGGAACAAAATACACCACTGATTCTGCGTGTCAGGGATCGGACAGTGTTGGTAGGTTTGCGGAGATATGTAGCATTAGATGTCTACGTGCAGGTCACGCAATTCGCGTAAATAACGGGCCGCTGATTTGCGTACAAGGCGATTGCGCCCGGTAGCGAAATAGATGGGCTCCGTAGGATTTACATCAGGCGAATTTGGTCGCCGAGACATCAATGTGAGTTCACTATAATGCTCCTCAAACCACTGTAGCACGTTTCTGTCTCCGAGACACGGACAATTATACTGCTGACCGCAAGATAACGTCGCCGTTGGGGAAGACACAAAGCATGAAGGGATGCAGGTGGTTCGCAGCTGCCAGCGTGTCTTCTATTACTACCACAGGTCCCATGTAAGCGCAGGAGAATGTCTCCCATAGCATAATACTGCTCTCACCAACCTCCGTCCGTGGCGCGCTGCACGTTTCGAACCGCCCTTCACCTCGGTGACGCCGTTTGCGGAGACGACCAACGACCGAGAGTAGCAAAAATGTGATTCACCCAAAGAGCCGACACATTTCCCTGGATCGACGGTCGAGTCCCGATAGTCCCGTACCCACTGCAGTCGTAATTAACGATATCGCTGGGTCAACGTGTGAACACGTAGGGGTAGTCTGCTGCGGAGCTCCATGTTCAACAATGTACGATGAACAGTGTGCTCCGAAACACTTTTGCGTGCACCAGCATTGTACTCTTTCGGCAGAGATGCCACAGATCACCATCTATCCTACTTTGCAGAGCAGACAAATCTCTGAATCCCACGTTCTGTGAAGAGTCGCGGACGTCCAACCATTTAGTGTCTAGTGGTAATTTCGCTGTCCTATCTCTTTCCGCAGAAACTCACGACAGTAGCACGTGAAAATTCGACCAGCTTCGCCTTTTTCGAGATACTCATTCACAGGTTCCGCGCAGTAATAATCTGCCATTTGTCAGAATCGTTAATCTCAATGGATTTCTCCATCTGTAACCCATATGGTCGCTAGGATGATCCCCGTCCGTGTCTGCTCCGCTTACATACTTTTGCTATCGCGAAACGTGCCTGCAACTCTACCAGGCGGCAGTGGTCATAATGTTTTGACTGATCACCGTATTCACCATTCAGTGAGATTATTTTTCTGTACGATGGAAAACATAGCGGAGACCCTGGGTCTTAGTTTCGATCGTTAAGAGCACGTTCCACCTAGAGTCACCTCCTCCGTCATTCTGGGAGTACGTGCCATACAGTGGTTTCTTCGCCCGAGTAAAGAATAATAAATCACTAGGTGTCATACGAAGAAAATACGGGGCTGGAGCGGGGTGGGGGTATGGGCAGAATTTGATAGTCCAAAGAAGCAGCATGTGTGAATGTGCCCGGTAAAAAATGAGATGGGGCATTGTCGTGGACCGAGAACAACACCCTGTCCAACTGGTTCCCGCGACGCTTTGCCTTCAACGCCTCCCGTAATCTCGTCAGGAGGTTGATCACTAACACCGTCATCTTTCCTTGGGCCTCCCTCTTTTTCGGCGGTGGTGAATACACTTATTTCCACTGCTTGCTTTGCTACTTTAACTCTGGTCATAGCGATACACCCACAAAGCATCCGTGGTGATTCAGGGACTAAAGAAGCCTTCTGGATTGGCCTGACTCCGTTGCAACATTTCCACAGCTCATTCAGTTCTGCAGGTTTTTCATGATTATGAACAGCCGCGAAACCCAACTGGCGGCGATGTCTGTCGTGTTGAAAAGGTCGTGCAAGATTTTGGAAATCAAACCATGACTGATATTCACCTTTTCCACTAACTCTGCGTTTATGATACGCCCCTCCTCAAGCACCAGGGCTTTGACTTCTCTTGACGTTTCCTGTTCTTGGTTATATCGACTCGTTGTAGGGATGGGAAATACCTCTCGATTAAAGCCGACACCGGTGTTTTAGTTCAAAGTAACCGGTATTTTTTGGTCTAGGCTATAACATGTACTTTTTACTACTAACGGGATAAAAATACCGAAACATAAATTAACCATAGCAGCAGTGCTAAAATTTTTGATTTTTAAATAAACCTTTTTTAAAAAAGAAGATTTTTATGTGTAAAACTTTCAGTACTTTGAAAATTGCGTTATTATAGAAAATGTGAAAAGCGATCAGTGCTATTTTAATAACAGTACCGACAGGAACGAGCAGTAGACACATGGCACAAGAATATGTATTAGTGGACAACAATATTACTGCACTTGGGGGGTGAGGGCACTTTGGTCGGATTATCGTGAGTTTGTATCGTGTTATTTCACGCAGAGATGCTGAAACACTTGATTGTATACACATAACCGTCTTGTAAGCATTCACAGCGCGACGCCTTTTCCTTCGTCACCACCGTACTTGCTCACTGTGACTTCACCGCGTGTTACCGGTAGCGGCCACGGTAGGCTAGGTGCAGCAATATCGTGGTCGAGTAACACAGCACTGATGAGGCAACAGCGCTCTTGTTGGACGAACTACGTTGTCAGTGTTACCGGTGTGATAGCTGCACGGGACGCCTCGATGGTTTCTCGTAGCTCATTCAGTGTAGCTGGCTTCTGTTGATAAACTTCACGTTTCAACGTTCCACATAGGTAGAAGTCAAGAGATGTAAGTTCTGGAGACCATGCTGGGTACTCAACAGTTGCTCTTCGATTTCTTCATCACCCGCATAGATTTTCATCCAATTTGGTTTGACGTCTCTGTGGTAGTGAGGCGGAGCGCCATATTGTTGTAAGTAAAATCTTTCATTCCCAAGCACCTCTCGGATGGCAGGTAAAATCGATGTTTGCTGTATATGAAGATACCTCACCAGTTACGGTACCTTCAAAGAAGAATGGGCCAATCAGACCACGCGATGACAGACAATGCCACACGTTAACACCTAATAGATTAATAATATGTTCGTTCACGTGAACATGAGGATGTTCAGAGTTCAGTACACGTAGATGCGGCGATTTACAGTACTGTTCAGTTTGAATTACGCCTCGTCAGACAAGATTACCATTTCTGCAAACCGTTCATCCTCGCGAAGCGTAACTTCAAACCATTTGCAGTACTCCATCCTTCTATACGGGTCGGCCTCGTTCACAGCGTCCTGTGATCTCAGAATGTTCACTTTCCACTTTGCAGCCTTCGGAATTAGTCTGCGCTTGATCGGCTTACCCCACTTTCACGTGTACCCTACTTCACAGATTTTTGAGATGATCTAGTAAAATGTTGCAACGCTGCAGCGCTGGAAGCTGGACTTGTTGATGTTTTTGGTCAGCCAGACTTTTCCTTATGCACATACTGAACAGTACCGTCAGCTTCAAATTTATCGCTAGTACGAAAAATTGTTGTATGTGTTGGTGACTGGATTCCATACACATTCCGCCATTGCTGTTGTGCCTCCATCATGTTTTCGTACTTCCTGTACCACTTCAATACGGTCTAGCATTGCTCAGACGACAGTCGTACTTCATTCATTGCTGCATTGTCATCTGGAAAACGTGCACCAAGATCAGTTGAGAAAACAATGGACTACTCTGCTGCTCTTTGTTCCAAAGATATTAACTATCAAAGAAAGTCTACATTTTTCTGGGCCTGTCTGTAGTACAGTGTGGCATCGCAGGGAGCGCTGAACAACGTGTCACAGCCTTACTATGTATAATCTCTCCCTTTGATTAAAACTTGATGATTTTCCCTCTTAGTGTCGGTGTAGAGCACTTTGAGACAAGAAAGTTTTCGCCGTCTGTGATACTGAATGGCGCACCCTCAGTACCCCAAACAAACTCCGTGTTATCGAGGAGACAACAAATGTGTGGCGGTCATCCATGCGAGCTACTCGCAAGGACTCAGTTGTCCTTTGCTGGCTCCGCAACGGCCATACTTTGCTGACCTCCTCCGTCACGAGGCTCCACCTTGGTGTCGCTGTGGCACCCATATAACTGTCGTTCACCAATGGACTGCCCAATTTCAGCCCCTCTATGGCGAAATGTTAACCTTCCCAAAACCCTGCCTACGGTGTTGGGCGACCATGCGAAAATGGCTGATTTAGTTTTACGTTTATTCGTTAGGGTGGTTCTTATCATACCATCTAAGGTTGGGTGTCTGGCATCCTCTCCCAGGCCACCAACCTCCCTCCCCTTTACCTCTTCATCACTTTTACTTTGGATTTTGTTTGCCTTGTTGTTCGTCTACATCTGCATCTACTTATATACTCCGCAATCCACCATACGGTGCGTGGCGGAGGGTACCTCGTACCACAACTAGCATCTTCTCTCCCTGTTCCACTCCCAAACAGAACGAGGGAAAAATGACTGCCTATATGCCTCTGTACGAGCCCTAATCTCTCTTATCTTGTCTTTGTGGTCTTTCCGCGAAATATAAGTTGAAGCGGTAAAATTGTAATGCAGTCAGCCTCAAATGCTGGTTCTCTAAATTTCCTCAGTAGCGATTTACGAAAATAACGCCTCCTTTTCTCTAGAGACTCCCACCCGAGTTCCTGAAGCATTTCCGTAACACTCGCGTGATGATCAAACCTACCAGTAACAAATCTAGCAGCCCGCCTCTGAATTGCTTCTATGTCATCCCTCAATCCGACCTGACAGGGATCCCAAACGCTCGAGCAGTACTCACGAATAGGTCGTATTAGTGTTTTATAAGCGTTCTCCTTTACAGATGAACCACATCTTCCCAAAATTCTACCAATGAACCGAAGACGACTATCCGCCTTCCCCACAACTGCCGTTACATGCTTGTCCCACTTCATATCGCGCTGCAATGTTACGCCAAAATATTTAATCGACGTGACTGTGTCAAGCGCTACACTACTAATGGAGTATTCAAACATTACGGGATTCTTTTTCCTATTCATCTGCATTAATTTACATTTATCTATATTTAGAGTTAGCTGCCATTCTTTACACCAATCACAAATCCTGTCCAGGTCATCTTGTATCCTCCTACAGTCACTCAACGACGACACCTTCCCATACACCACAGTATTATCAGCTAACAGCCGCACATTGCTATCCACCCTATCCAAAAGATCATTTATGTAGATAGAAAACAACAGCGGACCTACCACACTTCCCTGGGGCACTCCAGATGATACCCTCACCTCCGATGAATACTCACCATCAAGGACAACGTACTGGGTTCATCTTTTCCCTGTGTGTTCTTCTCGCCTTGTATTTTAAGCTGGCGATTTTAGTATGTTGCAGAGTGGCTGGCTCATCCTTTTTATCCTTGTGAGCAGCCAGCCCAAGCCATCTGCTATATGATTTTAATACCTTCCTCTAACCTTTTCTTGTACGTTTCCCCCTTTGGTTCGGTTCTTTCGTTTTCTATTTTGGTGTGTTTCCCCGTTAGTTTTACCCCCTTTACCTCCCCAACACCTTTGTTTTTAGTTGTTTTACGAAAGGCTATTTACAATTTGTACAGAAAGCAGATGGCAGTTATAAGAGTCGAGGGACACGAAAGGGAAACAGTGGTTGGGAAGGGAGTGAGACAGGGTTGTAGCCTCTATGCGATGTTATTCAATCTGTATATTTAGCGAGCAGTAAAGGAAACAACAGAAAAATTCGGAGTAGGCATTAAAATCCACGGAGAAGAAACAAAAACTTTGAGGTTCGCCGATGACATTGTGATTCTGTCAGAGACAGCAAAGGACTTGGAAGAGCAGTTGAACGGAATGGACAGTGTCTTGAAAGGAGGATATAAGATGAACATCAACAAAAGCAAAACGAGATAATGGAATGTAGTAAAATTAAGTTGGGTGATACTGAGGGAATTAGATTACTACTTAAAGTAGTAAAGGAGTTTTGCTATTTGGGGAGCAAAATAACTGATGCTGGTCGAAGTAGAGAGGATATAAAATGTAGACTGGCAGTGGTAAGGAAAGCGTTTCTGAAGAAGAGAAATTTGTTAACATCGAGTATAGATTTAAGTGTCAGGAAGTCGTTTCTGAAAGTATTTGTATGGAGTGTAGCCATGTATGGAAGTGAAACGTGGACGATAAATAGTTTGGACAGGAAGAGAATAGAAGCTTTCGGAATGTGCTACAGAAGAATGCTGAAGATTAGATGGGTAGATCACATAACTAATGAGGAGGTATTGAATAGAATTGGGGAGAAGAGGAGTTTGTGGCACAACTTGACAAGAAGAAGGGACCGGTTGGTAGGACATGTTCTGAGGCATCAAGGGATCACAAAGTTAGCATTGGAGGGTAGCGTGGAGGGTAAAAATCGTAGAGGGGAGATGAATACACTAACACGGGAACCTCCCCATCGCACCTCCCTCAGATTTAGTTATAAGTTGGCACAGTGGACAGGCCTTGAAAAACTGAACACAGATCAATCAAGAAAACAGGAAGAAGTTGTGTGGAACTATGAAAAAAATAAGCAAAATATACAAACTGAGTAGTCCATGTGCAAGATATGCAACATCAATGATAGCCTGAGCTCAGGAGCGTTGTGGTCCCGTGGTTAGCTTGAGCAGCTGCGGAACGAGATGTCCTTGGTTCGAGTCTTCCCTGGAGTGAACATTTTACATTCCTTATTTTCGCAAAGTTATAATCTGTCCATTCGTTCATTGACGTCTCTGTTCACTGTAATAAGTTTAGTGTCTGTGTTTTGCGACCGCACAGCAAAACCGTGCGATTAGTAGACGAAAGGACGTGCCTCTCCAATGGGAACCAAAAACATTTGATCGCAAGGTCATAGGTCAACCGATTCCTCCACAGGAAAACACGTCTAATATATTCTATACGACACTGGTGACGGCATGTGCGTCACATGACAGGAATATGTTGTCTACCCACCTAACTTTTACACTTGGCGAATGGGTAAAAAGATTCTTCTAACTTGCCCCATTTTGGTTTTCTTGTGGATGTGATAATCACTCCCAAAAAAGTGATCGCATCGGACGGACGGACGGACAGATAATAATTGTCTGAAAATAAAAAGTTAAACTTTACACCAGATGGAAGACTTGAACCAAGGACCTCCCATTCCGCAGCTGCTCACGCTAACCACGGGTCCACGGCGCTCCTGAGACCACACTGTCCTTGATGTTGCCTATGTTGCGCATGGACTAGTCAGTTTGTATATTATGCTTATTTTTTTCATAGTTCCACACAACTTCTTCCTGTTTTCTCGATTGATCTGTGTTCAGTTTTTCAAGGCCTATCCACTGTGGCAACTTATAACTAAATCTGGGGGGGGGGGGGGGGGTGCGATGGGGAGGTTCCCTTGTAAGCAGATTCAGCAGGATGTAGGTTGCAGTAAGTACTGGGATATGAAGAAGCTTGCACATGATAGAGTAGCATGGAGAGCTGCATCAAACCAGTCTCAGGACTGAAGACCACAACAACAACAACAAATGGTTCAAATGGCTCTGAGCACTATGGGACTTAACTTCTAAGGTCTTCAGTTCCCTAGAACTTAGAACTACTTAAACCTAACTAACCTAAGGACATCACACACATCCATGCCCGTGGTAGGATTCGAACCTGCGATCGTAGCGGTCACGCGGTTCCAGATTGTAGCGCCTAGAACCGCTCGACCACTTCGGCCGGCCAACAACAACAACCTTGAGACTTGTTTGCTTGTGGAAAAAAGGACGGATTACCTTGTACTTTGGTCCCTTTATACCCGAGCCTAACCAACCAAACTAAGAGCGCCTTCTGCTGTTGCAGGTGAAGGTGTACCGCACGTCGCTGGAGCACTTCGCGGTGGTGTTCCCGCAGAAGAAGGTGTGCCGGCCGCTGGGCGTGGTGAACCTGCGGCACGCGACCGTGTCCCGGCCAGAGGGCGCGCCGCTCGCCTTCAGCGTACGCCACAAGGGCTGCGACGCGGCGGATGCGAGCCTCACGTTCGTGGCGGCGACGGCGCGGGACCTGGACTCGTGGCTGGAGGCGTTCAGCCCCGCCGCCCCCTCGTCCCCCAGTGCAGCGGCCGCCGCCGCCCCCTGCCCCTTGCCTGCCGTCGCCGAGGACGAGGAGTTGTAGTCCGCCCGAGGCATCACCCCACACTACCTGCACTACTCTCGCCCCGGTGCACATCTGACTGCAGCCTGCTCACAACTGGAGAGTCTGCCGAGGTCCTACGTGTCGTCACGTGCGCGGGGATGCCCCGGATAACTCTCTATTGCACGTGAAAGAGTCGTCGTACAACTGATTTCCCTTTCCTTTAGCCCATCTGTGTCGCACGAGAAGAGTGGATCTGTGGCAGAGGGAAGGTAGCTTATGCGAACTGTAGTCAGCCACTCACTTATTGCATTCCTGAGTGTAGGGACCGAGACCCGCAACAGATACACAGCCCAGAGGATTTGGCAAAGTGTGTAGCTTGCCACAATTTTTTCTGCAGTCTTTCTAAATGGGATGTGGTGTATCAGGGACACAAAAAAGAGCACGGAGCTGCGAATTTGTGCAGCAATAATATAATAACTGCAGATTATATCAGACTAAGAAGAGTGAGCAGTTATTTTACAGTGTGAAATTGATGTAACAACAAGGCCACAGACAATATGCATGTGATGATCGAAAATTGAAGGATTATGCAGGGTGCCCCAAAAAATCAGACATACTTTAGGTACAGGATACTTAATCCAAAACACTGAGCATTTGTTCAGTAGATGAGATGTGTTTACAATAGTGAAGATGAGCAAATGCTCACAGCTTTTAAGGTATACATTTTAGAACCCATGTTTATTAGACATTTTCTAGTTAAGGAACCTGTCCCTAAAGTTTGTTGACTTTTTTGGTGTACACTGGATATGCTCCCATCAGGCAATGTCTTATTGGGTACTATTATTGTGTAAATTTTACCAGTGAGATGGTATCTGATTAACTTTCCATACTCTCCATTTGATGAACCACTTAATGGCAGAAACACAAAGAACAAGAACTGTTATCTGATACTGTATCAAAAAAGTTTCAGTACAAAAAATGGTTCAAATGGCTCTGAGCACTATGGGACTTTACTTCTGAGGACATCAGTCCCCTAGAACTTAGAACTACTTAAACCTAACTAACCTAAGGACATCACAAACGTCCATACCCGAGGCAGGATTCGAACCTGCGACTGTATCAGTCTCAGTACAAAAACTGTTATTTTTGTCTGATATTCCCTGTATGTCTCTAAATTTCAGTAAACTGTTCCATTCTCATTGTACAAGTAATCATAGACCTTTATTACATGATCATAAAGGAACACCAAAACTAAATTTAATAGGCCATTTAACTCAACTCAAGAAATGGTAAATACCAAAAATGTTACTGTGGCACTGGAAAACACAGCAAGGGGAAGATTCATGACCTGCACTTCTGTAGTTCTGGTAAGATAATTCGTATATATGTGGTCCTATTGTTCACTCTGTCCCCCACCTCAGGAATGCTCTGAACTGACCTTTTACGAAGTGCTGCGACAAAAAAATCTGAAGGTGGTATAAGGCAGAGTCGTATCTCATTGTTAGTGCAGCAGAGAGGCAGTTACTTCAGATTTCACAATAAGACAAAAATGCTGCAAGTACCTACTGAAGGAGGTTGTAAACTGATTCAAGTGTTTATCAAAGATGTGTGCTTCCATACTGAACTGCATTTGAAACACTGTTCATTTCATTCAGATAAGATTATGTGGATGACATATCTTAAAAATGTGTCTAATGTATCTTGAATTCTGTAAATGGTTCTGAGAAAATGTTTGTCATTAACACTCACTATAGTATATTGTAATATAATCTTATAGCTTCATCCAATTTTCGTGATGTGCAAGTTCCAGATCTTTGAATGGTGAACTTGGCATGTTAGCACTGACAAAGGTCTCCCCCTTTAACTCTTTAGTTGACATTCATTATTAATACCAGCCAATAGAAGTGAAATGATATATTTATTGAAAACCTTTCACAATTTCTGAGAGTAATTTTGAAACAATATGTCTGTGAGTTATTCAGATCAGACCAAATTCCAATCTCATCATCATTTTGCTACTGTAACATTTGACTTAACTTGTGGAGTCCCCAGCATTTTTCAAGTAAAACCTTACAGCAGTGTTAAAAGTTATTTCTGTCAAATGCAAGTTCATGTTAAACAATGCAGTTAATCTGTAACTCTTTGTGCTGACTACGACCAAACCACTAGTAACTCTGATGTAGTGTTTCATTTTGTATAAAATACTCTTGGTACAACACTAAGTTAAATAGTAAAATGATCTATATACTATACATGTATCAGTCAGTACTGTTTATTTTGGAAGTCACTTTTTCATAGATTATACAAAAAGAAATGTATATAGCATTTATATGAGGAGACTAATTTTATAGTTGAAAATCTCCCGACCAAAACAGGTATGTTTTCTATAGGAACAATATTTTCTGTAAATTTTCGACCAATGTAGGTACATTTCTACATGACTGATGTTTTCTCTCTACTAACTTGAGTATATAGGAAGGGTACAGTTATTCTATTGTACATAAACAAATTCTGTAGGTTGATCACATGCATGTTCCTCTGTAAGGTTTCAGACTTCTATTCGAAGGTGAATTCAAGTTACGTTGACAATGCATAAATTGTATAAATTTAATTTGTATGCTATTGGGATGCAACCAAATATCTGATGCTTTCTCACTAATACATATACACTTTTGAACTTCAGTGCAGTTAAGTAATTTTTACAATTTTTTGTAATTTATATTCAGCAATTTTCCACTATCATTTGTGTTTGATGCAGTACTTCATTGCTGTGATTTGTACTGTTTTAGTTTATTAGCACTTCACATGAATACAAACATGTGGTCTGTCTGTGATAATTATTTTTATAGATTATTTATCATTATGTTGAAGTAGTTTTGATATTTCATGTTTCTGTAGCAATCCTCAGTGGGCTGTCTTTCTTTGTGGTGTATGGAATTTCTTGTCTTGCTTGTAATAATGTCATCAGTATTTGATTTTTTGACTGTTATGTGTGAGAGTTATTTCTGCCACTGAAAGTTAAAATTTTGTTAAATTTATGCCAAAGACTATTTTTGTTGTTTATTTATTGACTTCACTGTGTGTTTTGACCTTTAGCAGTCAACTTTATACTTCAGTGAACACTTGAATGTGTGATTGTTTGTGTAATGTGAATTTTATGGTGTATGTCTTATGTTTGTGAAAACTTGTGCTTTTTATTGTGTAATATATGTATCTGTTTGTCATTAAATCTGTATCAAAAACAATTATGTTTTCATTAAACTTTAAATACAGGATTGGAACTCAAATATATGAAAAAATTTCATTGATAACATTTTGTACCTCTGTCCATTCCAAAAGAATCACTATTATTGGATAGCACTGTAAAATGATGTCATTATAACACAGCTGAGATACAGTTGTGTGTACAATTCAAACTGATAAATGTATATAATGGTTTTCTTATTTTTTAAACTAATATTAAAGTAATAATTTCTTTTGAGTTTTCTGTTTGCTATTTTTGTGCCTGATTTGGTGTCTGTTTCAGAAAATCAAACAGTTAAAATAATTAAAAGGAAAGTTAATAATCCTGCTACAGAATTAATATGGTTAACTATGAATACAGCAGAAAGAGCAGACAACTTTTCCCAACTTACCAAATACAATTTGTAGAAATGTACTTTGCGATTAAACAGCACTAAGTGCATTCTCTAACGAGAAGTCATACTTTCCATATGCGCTGTAAATGTATCATACACAATGATCTTGTCACTTATCTAAGTTCTATTGTCAAAGGTATTTCTTAATAAATAATGACTTCGAATACCAAGTTAGCGATTTAGAATACAAAGCACACTGTACACTGGAGTATCAATGCAATATACAGGTGACATATCTGTCAAAAGTCAAAGTATATTGCAGTTTGATGACAACTGTCTCCATTGCACATGTGTCACATTAAAAACTGTTACAGAAGTTGTAATTAATCATTTTTGATTTGCAGAGCATCAATTAAATTACTATAAAACCACCTGAATAGTCGAATGAAGTACAAATAGAATACCTATGACATTTAAATGATGCGAAGAGCATATTACATGCATTACTCTAGGGCCGTCCTTTTGATACATGAAATCGTGCAGCCTCAATGATATAACTGCTTGTTCCATTTTTTTGCAGATGTCACTGCTTTTGAAGGCTCTTCAGAATATAATTAATAAGGGAATTAAACTGAAAATTTGTTTTATTTCTACCACAAACACTATAAGTTGATTAGAAAGTATGCAGATTTACCTCAACTGCAGAAATGGTCCCAGGAAAAGTAACTTAACATACTGCCCTTATTTTAATTCTCTTACATCTAATAGGATAGTATTCTGGGATAACTCCTCACTCAGCAAAGGATTTTCATTGTACAAAAGAAAGTAATTGAACTTATGTTTGGGGTTCATACACATATGTTTTGTAGACATCTCAATAAGCAGCTGGGAACATTAAAACCAATACCTCACATTACATTTATTGACTTGTGTGATTTATTGACATGCTTCTGAGTTTCAGAGTAACAGCATATTCACAAATACAGTCAGGTCTGGTTTGAGAACTTTTTCCACACAAGTGACTTGTCATTTGGGGCTCTTTCTCCTCACTCACTTTCACCTGTGTCAGTTTTCACTCTTAATTGTGGCACACACCGTAGCTGTACAAAAAAAAAGTTTTACTAGGGTGCTCCTTATGCCTCTCAGCTTCGTGCCCTAAGTGGCCACTGCTAATTCTGTTGCATTCTGCACAAAAATCTTGCCACTGGGGCCCGAAACCAGCCCTGAGTACAATACTACAAGGAAAATAGATGTGTTACGTTTTTAAGGAAATCACTCTTATGCAGAGGTGGGTGAAATAAACACTTATAAAACTGATTGACAGTTTATCCATGGAAATAAATTGGTTGCACTTTAATATGTCATAGCAAGGCTAGACATTCTACATTGGACTTTCTGGTGGGTGTCGAGAAGCTTCTGCAACATTTAAATATCATTAGATCAGTTTCAGTAAACTGCTTTAATAATTAATTCTTGTCTTTAGAAGACATCAATATGTTGGACGATATTTAAGTAGAGATCTATGCAGTGGCAGTGTGCAAAACTTCCTGAGGGTGTGCCTTCGTAGACATCTCTCATTCATGGCTGCATCTGGCAGTGGCTGTCTTTGGCTTGTGATTGCAACCTGTGATAGCATCTTTACCATGGGACGCCAATCTTTGGATGATGCCACACGTTCCACTTCAAGTTTATCAAGTGTGATCTTTGGAACAAGTAACTAACTAACTAATGAAACATGTTTGAAGAAGTAATTCGGGATAATGAATAACTTATTGCAAATTCTGATAATATTTTTCCATATCCTGATGCTTTCATTATCTCGGATATTAACACGTTGATTGCCATGTGGCCACTGGAGGCCTCAGCAAACCCTAAGGCGTGACGGCATGTGCCTGCCGAGGCCACAAAAGAACCTCATGCCGTGTGCCTGGCTTGACCTGGCAGCGGAACACCCATCACAATGCATAAACTGTCAGCGTGTTAAAAATATGGAGTTTACAATTGTAAGCATGCAAGCTGCACAGGTTAGGAAGATCTATAGCAGGTGTGTCCAATCCAGGGGCCGTATGCGGCCCAAAGCAAGTATCAATGTTGCCCAAGAATGAGCATCTATCACATGATGAAGGAGAAAGAAAAATTCGTGTATGTAAACTTATTGATAAATTGAATATTTTCAGTTTGAATCTCCTGCCACATGATGCTATTCTCTCATTGCCATCGGAGTCTTGTTCCTACAACCGGCTGGTCCGTGAAATGTGCTGGCTTGTTATCTTTGGCTACTTCAGGTGCAATACAATTGTGATACAGAACCTTTTTCACTGTAGTTCTGATCACTAGCAGGTGGTAGAACTTAGAAATCTTCATATGGATTGCAATTATTGTCCACGTTTTGCTGTCTGACAGTACAGTAATTATATCAGGTTTAATTAACTATCACATCCATTCCTACAAATAAGAACTACATTTGAACGTTAACGTCTCTGTAATGGGCTTTCACGAAATCGTTTTACTTTTGCGTGCAATTTCTATCATGGCAGATGTTTGGTGCAAGGGGATGAACTTTAATTTAATTCAGTTTCTTCATTCGACAGCCCACAGACTAGTTTCCTATGGGACTGAATCATTAATTGCAGGAATTCCTCAGAAGCTTGGATGCAGAGTATGGTGATATCGTATATTTTATAGAAGTAAGGCGACTGAATTGACGCCAGACGTTAAAAAGATTTTACACTTTGATTAATGAAATCCAATGGTTCGTGATACCAAAACCAAAATCCATGCCAGAACTTGACGATACCTATTGGATAACAGATTTAGTATGTTTGATAGATTTGACTGCTCATTTAGGTAACTTAAACAGGCGTCCTCAAGGTTAAATCCTATTTATCAGTACGTCTTAAAAAAAAAAACACATTTCAGTGCCTTGGCCAAACATAATCCCAAAGACGTAATGAAACGCGCAGCCATACTGTTCGATTTGATGCAAGAATCTGAAAATGGATTTCAGTAGTTCTGAAAAAATAATCAAAATTGTTGTATTATGCGACATCTTTTCAAATAATGCCAGAAGATTTTCAGGTGGAATACACAATGTTGCAGTCTGACATCCATCTAAACGAAAAATTTGCTCTAGTATCTTTGTGGAACTTCTACAAATCGTGTCCTCTCAGAGACATATTCCTTACTGTACAGTCATGGATTATACAAGTCACTTTTGTTTGGAAGCATGTACGTTTGTGAACAGCTACTTTCAAGAGTAAAAACACAAAAACAGTAAAAATAGAACGAAAATCTCAGATGGACACCTTCAGAACATCCTGAGAATAGGAACCACTTCGAATTTGGTATTGATACATTAGTTTCACAAACTGAAAGGCAAATGTTACATTAATTCTATGATTTGTAATTACACATGTATATGAAATTATTAATGAAATCTCACATATAAAATATTAAGTTAATTTTGTCTTGATTATTTAGAACAAAGAATCATACTTTCTACATTACTTAAATGTGCTAACTGTAGATCTTCGAACGTTTTTTCTTTATCGTCATTTTTATCTGTTTTCCGTCCTTTCCTTATTTGCTCTAAATTCGCCAAGCTATGTACCGTGTATGCTACTTTTTCTTTGACCAGCAGTTGTTTATAGTGTTAAGTGAATTATGTGTGGCTCAAACATAATCACCATCTTCCAGTGTGGCCCAGCTATGCTAAAAGATTGGACGCCCCTGATCTACACCATTAGCTCAGTGTGATATATGAAATTGATTGTGTGTACAAGGCAGTCAGAAGCAGCCTGAGAATTCTGTAAGGCTATTGCACGGTATGAATGTTAAGAAAAAATGTTTATACATTGTGCTGTTTTCGATTTAATTAGCATTGAAGTTAGCCAAAGAGGTCGTTGAACAGGCAAATTCAAGTAGCCTCTTACTGATAACGTGATCAAACGCGTTCTTCGTTTGGTGTCCTAACTTAAATTGGTACCTTGCGGAAACGGCATATTACTTATATGTGCTAACTGTATAACTTCGACCGTTTCTTCTTTAACCGGCGGTTGTTGATAGTGTTCAGTATATTATGTGCGGCCCAAACATCCTGACCTTCTTCCAGTGTCGTCCAGGTAAGCTAAAGGGTTGGACACCTTTGTGATGAGCATACGAAAAAGTGGAACTCATGGATCCAGAGGTGTCTGTCCATTACTGCATTTGAGCTCGTGAAAGTGCTTGAATTTCGCAAGCGGCTAAATTCAGTGCTTAATAACTCGGAAACGACTCAACATATCGAACTTTTTTCTCAACAATTTTTTCTCAGCACAATCTCACGTGCAACGCCCTTTCAAGCTTTTCAGACTGTTTCTGATCACCCTGTATATGAGTGTCTTTAAAATTAATATTAGGGCCATTAATGGACACACTCCCACACACACCAGAATTAGTTCCACCACACAGGAAGGAGCCCATTGGAGTCTAGTTGCGGTTGAATGCTTTATCAGTAAATAACTTGCATGATGGTGAAGCCCCCAACCAGCTGGAAATAGTTGCAATACTTATGACACATGACCTGATGTCTGATCTCCACAAAATCTGCCACAAATAAGTATGGCTCAGTTACACTAAGTTGTGATACTGATACATAAAGATTTCTACTTGTCTGATGGCTGGAAGACCAAGAATGAAGTGCTCGGATTAAAATGGGTGTAAGGCAGAGGTGTAATCTTTCACCCCAGCAATTCAATCTGTATTTCGAATAAGCAATGATAGAAATAACAGAAAAGTTCTAGAGTAGGATTGCAATTCAGGGTGAAAGAATATTAATGATAAGATTCGCTGATGACATTGCTATCCTCAGTGAAAGTGATGAAGAATTACAGGATCTGTTGAATAGATTGAACAGTCTAATGAGTACAGAATATGTATTGTAAATAAATCGAAGAAAAATAAAAGTAATGAGAAGTAACAGAAATGAGAAAAGCGAAAAACATAACATCAGAATTGGGACTCACGAAGTTAAGAAATTTTGTTAGCAAGCCAGCAAAATAACCTGTGACGAACGGAACAAGGACGACATAAAAATCAGACTAACACTGGCAAAAGAGCATTCCTGGCCAAGAGAAGTCTCCTAGTATCATACACAGCTGTTCATTTGAGGAAGAAATTTCTAAGAATGTGCGTTTGGAGCGCTGTTTTGTATGGTAGTGCGACATTCGCTGTGGGAAAACCGAAACAGAAGAGAACAGAAGAATTTGAGATGTGGTGCTTCAGAAAAATGTTGAAAATTAGGTCGACAAATAAGATAGGGAATGAGAAGGTTCTCCACAGAATAGTCAAGGAAAGGAAAATATGGAAAACACTGACAAGAAGACGGGACAGGATGATAGGACACGGGTTAAGGCATCAGGGAATAACGTCTATGGTACTAGAAGGAGCTGTACAGGGCAAAAACTGTAGAGGAAGATAGAAATTGGAATACACCAGCAAATAATGGAGGACACAGGTTGCAAATGCTACTCTGAGATGAAAAGCTTGGCACATGGGCGGGGTTCGTGGTGCGGCACATCAAACCAGTCAAAAGATTAATGACTCAAAAAGAAATGTGTCCGATAACCGCCTCTGTTTCAAAATACCGGGAGGTTATAATTAAACTTTTCCTATTTAACACATTATAACACAGAAACCTATTACTGAATGAGATCCAAACTTGGTAGCATTAATGTGAAAGACATGGGGAAGAGAAATACTGCAGAATCATTTCAATTGAAACACGTTTAATGTGCTGCTACGGTACATCACACCATTACATACCGGTATCATTACTGCTACAAAATGGCTCAATGTGGCGCCCATCGGTGTCCAGAAGAGTCTGAAAAAACGCAGGATTGGATTCTGCACAGTAGAAAGAAGCATGTCCGTAGGTAAGTTGGCTACCTCTTTTAATATGCTGCGTTTCAGATTAACACATGTGTGACTGTCCTCCTGGTAAACCCTTTCCTTCAGGTAGCCCCGCAACCAGAAATCACAGGGAGTCAGGTGACCGTGCCGGCCAAACATTTGGAAACGATAGTCTGATAATTCGATCGTTTCCAAACGTATTTCGGAGAAGCAGGTGAACTTCACGAGCAATGTGCGGTGGAGCCCCATCTTGGATGAAAATTGTTGAGTTCAATGCGTCTCTCTCCTGTAGGGTGGCTTTGATATGCTGGCGAAGCATATCGCAGTTACGCTGGCCAGTCACACTGCACGTCTTTGGTACTTGAGTGCCAACCTGTCCAAAAAGGAATAGGTCAATGATGAACGCGGCTTTGAAGCCACACCATACGGTGAGACGTTCACCATACAGAGGAGCTTCATGTACAGTGACTAGAGATGAAGATCCCCACACTCAACAACTCTGTGTGTTCACCTCGCCCATCAGAGAAAAATGAGCTTCGTCTGTCTATAGGATGGTCCAGGGCCAGTCCTCATCAACTTCAATCCTTGCGAGAAAGTGGAGAGCGAAGTCAATAAGTCGTTGTGCGTCCTGTGGTGAAAGCTGCCGTACAGCATGGATCTTGTACGGATACCATTTGAGAATGGCTCGAAGCACCTTCCGTACAGTGGACCACGGGATGTTCAACTGCCGTGAAACAGCACTCGCACTGACTGTCAATCGGGAATTGCGCGCAACGTTGTCTGCCACAGCAACAGTGATTTCATCAACCACCTGTGGTGCAACCGGTCAGTTCTCCAGTTGATTCGAACTTATTCATAATGCTCCGCACGGCAGGTGGAGAAAGAAGGCCCTTCCGTAATTCTTTCAGCCGGCGATATTCTCGAAGTGCAGCTGCAGCATTACTGTTGTTTTGATAATAGAGCTTCACCAACAATCCCCTGCTTCTTTTGTCCAAGCTCATGTTAACACGTCAACAAGTGCACTGCGACTCGTCAGATGTGTGAGACTATGAATCGCGATCACTGATCACAGCACCTGGTGACTACAGCCGGAACTGAACGATGGCACTGTGATGCATGGAAATCATGCACCCCATACTTTGGACATTAATGATACCAAGTTTGGTACTCATATGGTAATTAATTTCTGTGTTATGATGTGTTAAATAGGCCAAGTCTAATTATAACCACGAGGTAGAAAGTACCAGTAAGTGCAGATGCTCCAGGTTACCTGTTCCAGCCGGCCGCGGTGGCCAGAGCGGTTCTAGGCGCTTCAGTCCGAAACCGTACGACTGCTACGGTCGCAGGTTCGAATCCTGCCTCGGGCATGGATGTGTGTGATGTCCTTAGGTTAGTTAGGTTTAAGTAGTTCTAAGTTCTAGGAGACTGATGACCTCAGATGTTAAGCCCCATAGTGCTCAGAGCCATCTGAACCAGTTTACCTGTTCCAAAGGCTTAAAAGTGGCTTCATACGTCTACAGTACCTTATGAAAAAAATTGGTACCAAATCTGACTGATGAAGTGTTAGTTCATAAAACTGGCTCTGTTAATTATCATCCTACAACCCCACACCACAGACACGAAATGGACACCAAAGTGTCGTATTCACTTAAAATCCGTGTAAATCAACAGTCTGAAACGATGTGTTGCGCCCACGTCACTGTGGAATCGAAAAAAAATTATTTGTTCACGTTGCTCATTTTAGTAAAAGATCTCGCTACTATGGTGTGTGGCAGCTAAGACAGGCCACCCCAAATACACACTCTCACAATAAGTGAAGCACCCGGAAGGGGGAGCGAACGAAATGAAATTTCACGATTTGAGAGGATATGTGATCTTGGTCAGAGATTCCAAAATCGAGTCAAATTTACAGGTCTTGACAGTATGAGCTCACTTACCTTTATAATCTCGCGGCCTCTCTGGCCAGGACACACGCACTCAATCAACTGCTGCGGGCGTATCATACAGCCATTACATCCTCTCCTGAGACAAACTGACTCACAACTGTTGTATCTTTGACGAAATTAGAATTATACAGGGTGGTCCATTGATCGTGACAGGGCCAAATATCTCACGAAATAAGCGCCAAACGAAAAAACTACAAAGAACGAAACTTGTCTAGCTTGAAGGGGGAAACCAGATGGCGTTATGGTTGGTCCGCTAGATGGCGCTACCATAAGTCAAACGGATATCAACTGCGTTTTTTAAAATAGGAACCCCCATTTTTTGTTACATATTTGTGTAGTACGTAAAGAAATATGAATGTTTTACTTGGACCACTTTTTTCGCTTTGTGATAGCTGGCGCTGTAAGAGTCACAAACGTATAAGTACGTGGTATCACGTAACATTCCGCCAGTGCGGACGATATTTGCTTCGTGATACATTACCCGTGTTAAAATGGACCGTTTATCAATTGCGGAAAAAGTCGATATCGTGTTAATGTATGGCTATTGTGATCAAAATGCCCAACGGGCGTGTGCTATGTATGCTGCTCGGTATCCTGGACGACATCACCCAAGTGTCCGGACCGTTCACCGGATAGTTATGTTATTTAAGGAAACAGGAAGTGTTCAGCCACATGTGAAACGTCAACCCCGATCTGCAACAAATGATGATGCCCAGGTAGGCGTTGTAGCTGCTGTCGCGGATATTGCGCACATCAGTAGCTGACAAAAATCTCAAAAACGTCGGTGTTGAGAATGCTACAGCAACATCGATTGCACCCGTGCCATATTTCTATGCACCAGGAATTGCATGGCGACGACTTTGAACGTCGTGTACAGTTCTGCCACTGGGCACAAGAGAAATTACGGGACGATGACAGATTTTTTGCACGCGTTCTATTTAGCGACGAAGCGTCATTCACCAACAGCGGAAACGTAAACCGGTATAATATGTGCTATTGGGCAACGGAAAATCCACAATGGCTGCGACAACTGGAACATCAGATACCTTGGCGGGTTAATGTGTGGTGCGGCATTATGGGAGGAAGGATAATTGGGCCCCATTTTATCGATGGCAATCTAAATGGTGCAATGTATGCTGATTTCCTACGTAATTTTCTACCGATGTTACCACAAGATGTTTCACTGGATGACAGAATGGCGATGTACTTCCAACATGATGGATGTCCGGCACATAGCTCGCGTGCGGTTGAAGCGGTATTGAATAGCATATTTCGTGACAGGTGGATGGCCCGCACATTCATCGGATCTAACGTCCCCGGATTTCTTTCTGTGGGGAAAATTGAAGGATATTTGCTATCGTGATCCACCGACAACGCCTGGCAACATCCGTCAGCGCATTGTCAATGCATGTGCCAGCATTACGGAAGGCGAACTACAGGCTGTTGAGAGGAATGCCGTTACACGTATTGCCAAATGCATTGAGGTTGACGGACATCATTTTGACCATTTATTGCATTAATGTGGTATTTACAGGTAATCACGGTGTAACAGCATGCGTTCTCAGAAATAAGTTCACAAAGGTACATGTATCACATTGGAGCAACCGAAATAAAATGTTCTAACGTACCTGCGATCTGTATTTTAATTTAAAAAACCTATCTGTTACCAACTGTTCGTCTAAAATTGTGAGCCATATGTTTGTGACTATTACAGCGCCATCTATCACAAAGCGAAAAAAGTGGTCCAACTATAACATTCATATTTCTTTACGTACTACACGAATATGTAATAAAAAAGGGATCCTATTTAAAAAAAAGCGCAGTTGATATCCGTTTGACCTACGGCAGCGCCATCTAGTGGGCCAACCATAGCGCCATCTGGTTTCCCCCTTCAAGCTAGACAAGTTTCGTTCTCTGTAGTTTTTTCGTTTGACATTTATTTCGTGAGATATTTGGCTCGGTCACGATCAATGGACCACCCTGTATATTAATACCTTCAGCTGCTGACGGGCGTTGATATATACCAACGGGGACAGGTGAAAATGTGTGCCCCGACCGGGACTCGAACCCGGCATCTGCTACTTACATGGCAGACGCTCTATCCATCTGAGCCACCGAGGGCACAGAGGATAGTGCGATTGCAGGGACTGTTTCACGCACGCCTCCTGCTATACCCACTTTCTCACCTTATATGTCCACTCACTACATTCGTAGTGTCCCTACCCAACACACTCATTACTCGTGGAAGTCATTCTTACCTAGTCCTGTAAGAGTTTGGGTAATATGTGTGCATCCACACAGAAGAGGAAGGTCATGGCCGGTATTGCCAGAACTATATACTTATATGGATATGGTGTCTGTTCTTTCGGACATGTAAGTATATAATTCTGGCAATACTGGCCATGACCTACCTCTTCTGTGCATATGCACGCATATTACCCGAACTCTTACAGGACTTGGTAAGAATGTCTTCCACGAGTGAGTGTGTTGGGTAGGGACACTACGAATGTAGTGTGTTGCCATATAAGGTGAGAATGTGGGTCTTGCGGGAGGCGTACATGAGATAGTCCCTGAAGTCGCACTATCCTCTGTACCCTCGGTGGCTCAGATGGATAGAGCGTCTGCCATGTAAGCAGCAGATGCCGGATTTGTGTCCCGGCCGGGGCATACATTTTCACCTGTCCCCGTTGATATGTATTAACGCCTGTCAGCAGCTGAAGGTATTAATATATAATCGTAATTTCTTTCTAGACGGCTGCAGGCCATCAATGGTGTCTCGTCTTTCGGACATATCCGAAAGAACAGACACCATATCCATATAAGTATACTGTTGTACCTGGTCCTTAATGTCCTGGATACTGGCACCAGAATATATTTGACATCTGAGCTGGTCCCGCACATGTTCTATAGGTGACAGATCTGGGAATCTTGCTGACCACAGAAATACCAAAACATCACGTGGACAATTCGTAGAGACACGTGACATGTGTGAACGTGCATTGATCTGTTGATACGTGGCACCACAGTACTGTCACATGAGAGGTGATATATGAGGACGCAGGATGTCCATGTCACCAGAGTTTCCTCAATCTCTACCAGCTGTGTCCTGAAATACGAAATGGCTCCCAACACCATGAAGCCAAGAGTAACGCAGCTGTACCTCTCCAAAACATTAGAAGAAAGGGACCTCTCCCCAGGCCGCCGCCATACTGGTTGGCGATGGTCATCACAGGTAATGGAGAACCGCGATTCATCGTTGGACACAGTGCGATGCCTTTCATCAGCAGTCCATGTTTCCCAGTCCTGCAACACTACAAACATTGCCGTTTGTGTTGTGGTGTCAATGGCAGCCTACACATGGGAAGGTAATTCCCTAAAGCGGCTGCTGCAGGCCCCTACCCCATGGTGCGGGCTGAAACACAGTGTTGCAATTGTGGTGATCAGACGTGGTCGGCTGGAACCTTGAAGGCGAGTATGCCTGCCAACGGGTTCCCAAGTAATTCAACCTCAGACCAATGTCCACACTGAATTCCCTACAAATCTTGACATCGACCAAGTGGCCAAATGGAGACTCACAACGAGGTTCCTTTCAATCTATGCCAGGTGCTGATAACGCTTTCTCACACGTGTACTCGTCATCTCCATATCCTTCACAATGATCACTTAACACCTGACCCTGCTCGCGCTGCTTATATACCCTGTCAGGCCTGGTAACAACATTAAACAGGAACAACACTAATGCACTCTCGTGGTTGTTCTGTTACAGAGGATTACAACTCTAACCATTTACTTACCTGCCGATGGTGTGTTCGTGTACGCAGTTACTTTGATATCCGGCCATGTTTTCTGTGTGCTTCACAGTCTACATCCAGAAGAGTAAATCCACTCAAGCACCAAATAAACTGGTACAGTCATGTATATTCAAATGCAGAGATATAAACAGACAATACGGCGCTGCGGTCGGCAACGCCTATATAAGACACCAAGTGTCTGGCGCATTTGTTAGATCGGTTACTGCTGCTACAATGACAGGTTATCAAGATTTCAATGAGTTTGAAAGTGGCGTTATAGTCGGCGCACGATTGATGGGACACAGCAGTAGAGATGATGTGGGGATTTTCCGGTACGACCGTTTCACGAGAGTACCGTGAATACCAGGAATCCGGTAAAACATCAAATCTCCAACATCACTGCGACCAGAAAAGGATCCTGCAAGAACGGGATCAATGACGGCTGAAGATAATCGTTAAACTTGACACAAGTGCAACCCTACCGCAATTTGCTACAGATTTGTATGCTGGGCCATCAACGAGTGTCAGCTTGCAAACCATTCAACGAAACATCATCAATAGGGGCTTTCGGAGCCCAAGGCCCACTCGTTTAGCCTTGATGATTGTACGTCACAAAGCTTTACGCCTCGCCCGGACCCGTCGACAACGATATTGGACTGCTGATAACTGGAAACATGTTGTCTGGTCGGACGAGTCTCGTTTCAGATTGTATCGAGCGCATGGAAGTATACAGGTATGGAGACAGCCTCATGAATCCATGGACGTTGCATGTCAGCAGGGGACTGTTCAAGCTAGTGGATACTCTATAATGTTGTGCGGGGTGTGCAGTTGGAGTGATATGGGACCCCTGATACGTCTAGACACGAGTCTCACAGGTGACACGTACATAAGTATTCTGTCTGCTCACCTGCAGCCGTTCTTGTCCGTTGCGCATTCCGACAGACTTGGGCAACTCTAGCAGTACAAACCGACGCCCCACACGACCAGAACTGCTACAGAGTGGCTCCAGGAATACTCTTCTGAATTTAAACACTTCCACTGGCCGCCAAACTCCCCAGCACGAACATTATTGAGCACGTCTGGGATTCCTTGCAACGCGCTGTTCAGAAGAGATTTCCACCCCCTTGATCTCTTTCGGGTTTATGGACAACCCTGCAGGGTCCAAGTTCTCAATTGCATCCAGCACTACGTTAGACATTAGTCGAGTCCATACCACAGCGTGTTGTGGCACTTCTATGTGCCCGCGGCGGCCCTGCACGATATTAGGTAGGGGTACCAGTTTCTTTGGGTCTTCAGTGTAAATAGAAGCGTGTTTCCGCTAAGTTACAGTGGACACTTATGTCTAATTTTTGGACGTGCGCGAATAATAATAAATTTATAACTGCCGAAGTATGAAACCAACTCTTTTATGGAACTGTATACTTTATCTGTAGCATTAGAAAGAATCTTCAGAGAGGACTTCAAAGACATAAAATGCATGGAGCTGGATGAAATATTAACAAGAGTGCCTTCAAGTATTGTCCCGCTGTTAGGAGAAGAGATGCTACGAATGTTTGCTCAACTACACCAAATGTAAGTAAACAGTGACAGAGGTTCGGTTCGTTTACCTGTGTGTTTGAAGACCATCAGTCTATGATATGCTGTTGTAACAACGATTCTACTTG
The DNA here is from genome assembly GCF_021461395.2 of Schistocerca americana. NCBI lineage: Eukaryota > Metazoa > Arthropoda > Insecta > Orthoptera > Acrididae > Schistocerca > Schistocerca americana. The sequence goes on along the minus strand of NC_060125.1, from coordinate 441,415,631 downwards.
CTCGTCCAGCTGTTTTAAAGTTTTACGTCGTGTGTGGCAGTCGGAGAAGTGGATTTGGTTTTATCCGTGTTAAAACATGCAATCCACATACCACTACACGAAGCAGCTTGAATGGGCGAGTGGGATCAGCCAAAGCAGTTTTCTGCGAAAACTTTGTTGCAACGCATTTCATCCGTGGCGGTGACATACAAAACCGGTTACAGTTCTCCGAATTGTGTCAACAAAAACGACAGAGTGATGTGAAGTTTTTACATGGGGATGGACAAAAATATGTAAACAGCGCGATAAATGCGTGCTTCGTCATAAATCCACATTTCGAAAGAGAGACCGACCCATCCGCAATAGGGAATGGAAATAAGTCGATGGCGAAAGTTGAAAACTTGTGCCGGACCGGGATGCGAGCTCGGATCTCTCGCTTTAACCGTCTCGGCCATCAGACCAAAATTCTCAATTTGCCACGCGCTATTAGCGTCCACTGTCCATTCACGCATTTGCTCGCAGCGAGTCCTGTGTTCACAAGCTGCGACAAGGTGCCGGCCGATGTGGCTGGGTGGTTCTAGGCGCTTCAGTCTGGAACCGCGAGACCGCTAAGGTCGCAGGTTCGAATCCTGCCTCGGGCATGGATGTGTGTCATGTCCTTAGGTTAGTTAGGTTTAAGTAGTTCTAAGTTCTAGGGGACTGATGACCTCAGATGTTAAGTCCCACAGTGTCATTTGAACCATTTTTGCTCAAGGTCGCGAATGGAGCAGTAATCCAGAAAAGTGTAGAATAAATTTCTTTATTTCCATCTTTGATCACAAAATGATAGGTCCTCGGTCTACCGGTTTCAGTGGGCAATGACCATCATCAGATTTGCAGCAAAACATGGGGAACACCAAATGTAGCTAGTAGGTTGTCCACAACTTAAAAAAATAAAACAGGCCATAATGAAAAGTATTACTGACATACAAGTGGAAATTACGCGCTTTAAATATGACGAGGCATACCTGTTTTAAAAACGTGTCCCAACGTAATGGAGTCATAGTGGCACCGTCAAAAGATAAATACAAAATCAGCTCAGCATTGTCACACATAAATGAAATATCTTATACACTAGAGTCATTTTGTTAACAGCGCTATTGTTAAAAAAAACTGTCGTACAGTAGCTGCAAAATGTTCGTGTTGCACGCTCGTCAGTTGTCACTACTGTAGGCGTACACATATTCTTCAGTCATATAATTGTGCAGTATGGAATAAAAGGAAGAATACAAACGCTAAAGTCTGTATTGGACTTACCAGGTACATACCATAAATAAAATGCTATAAATTAAAACCTAACCAAAGGTAGATTGTTAAAGGGGAAGTAGTTAAGTGACAATAATTCTGATACTCTCTTGTGGCTAATTGAAGATAAAACTATAATGAAGTTCACAGAATAATATGAAAATGATACAACAAATACTACAAGTTCCAAATGAATAAAAACAGAGTGTAGTAAGTAATCAGCGCCCTTCGTTGGCGTGGCCGCCAGAATGCCGCGTAGGCGGGACGTGCTCAGAGGAAATTAACCGACTGAATGCCCATCTTACTCTACGAGACGCCGTTCCAAGAAAATAATGATAAAATATCGTACTAGTCAATTAACAAGATTATATGGTTAATGAAATATAATACATAAACAGAGAGAGAGAGAAAGAAAGTCCTGTATTCCCGAAAGAGGCTCGGATCTGATGTGCGTCCGTACTGAAATTATCAAGGCAGTCATGCCTATATATACTGAAGATCCAAAGAAACTAGTAGCAATACGCCGATGACACGGCGCTTTATACGACCGGCCACAATCATGATCAAATCATTGCTCGCCTCCAAAGGCAAGTGGACGCAAAGGTCACCTGGTGTCGCTCCAATAAGATGGCCCTTGAGGCCAAACCTACGGCAGTGTATTTCACTAAACGGCGCCCTATACTCCGCGACAACATTTCAATCGGGGGCGTCCAGGTCCCGTGGGCCCGAGCTACCCAGTATCTCGGGGTCTGGTTGGATAAGAAACTTTTCTTCCACCGTCACGCAGAATACATCACCCATAAAGGGTTAAAGTTGACAAAGGTCTTGTACCCGCTCTTCTCCAGCCGAGAGCTGAATTTAGATACCAAGCTCCGGCTGTATCACTCGGTTAGTAAGTCCCAGATGCTGACGCTCGAGCGCCTACAGAACAAAGTTCTCAGGTGGAGTCTTCACACCCCTCTGCTCACGAGGACTGTTACTCTGCCTGAGGAGACAAATACGGCCCTTCTCAAGACGACCATTCGCCATAAGGCTCGCCAGCTATACAGTAAAGCGGACGCCCTCCATGAGACGGTCGCTGGACTCCAAACCATCGGCACCACAGTTCCACGGTGCTGGCACCGACACCCCGTTCCGCTCACTATCCTGGAGGACTCGGATTTGGGCTATGATTGACGATAGGCCCAATATGACCACGTTTTTCTGTCCGTTTTCGTGCAGTCACTAGCCGTGGTCTGTTCTCGTCCAGCCACATTTTTCCTTCTCCATAGACTTGGCGCATTATTGCACCCCTCCTCTGTCCTTCCATCGTCGAAGGGTGGCGCAGAACTTAAAAGTTCCACCGCCACAACTTAAAAGTGTTATGCTCGGCTGTTCTTCAGCCGTTGCTTTGATTCTCCTATCACTTGCCCACTAAGACAGTTGGACGGGGTCTGAACTAGTGACGCTGTGTAATAGTACACTAAAAAAAAGAACTGGTACACCTTCCTGTGCCGAAACACAACGTGGCATGGACTCGACTAATGTCTGAAATAGTGCTGGAGGGAACTGACACCATGAATCCTGCAGGGCTGTCCTTAAATCCGTAAGAGTACCGGGGGGGGGGGGGGGGGGGGGGTGGAGATCTCTTCTGAACAGCACGTTGCAAGGCATCCCAGACACGCTCAATACAGTTCATGTCTGGAAGTTTGGTGGCCAGTGGAAGTGTGAACTCAGAAGAGTGTTCCTGGAGCCACTCTTTAGCAATTCAGGTCGTGTGGGTTGACGTATTGTCCTGCTGAATTGCCCGAGTCCGTCCATGAATGGATGCAGGTGATCACAAAGGATGCTTACGTAAGTGTGACATATCAGAGTCGTATCTAGACGTATTAGGTGTCCCATACCACTCCAAATGCACACGCCTCGCACCATTACAGAGCCTCTACCATCTTGAACAATGCCCTGTTGACATGCAGGTTCCATGGATTCATGAAGTTGTCTCGATACCCGTACACGTCCATCCGCTTAATACAACTCGAAACGAGACTCTTTCGACCAGGCAACATGTTTCGAGGCATCAACAGACCAATATCGGTGTTTAAAGGCGCAGGCGAGGCGTAAAGTTTTGCGTCGTGCAGTCATCAAGGGTACTGGAGTGTGCCTTCAGCTCCGAAAGCCCATATCGACGATGTTTCGTTGAATGGTTCGCTCGCTGACACTTGTTGATGGGCCACCACGGAAATCTGTTGCAATTTGAGGAATGCTTGCACTTGTGTTACATTTAACGATTCTCTCCAGTCGGCGTCAGTCCCGTTCTTGCAGGATACTTTTACGGCCGTAGCGATGACGATTTGATGTTTTACCGGATTCCTGATTTTCACGGTACACTCGTGAAATGGTCGTCCGGGAAAATCCCCACTTATCGCTACCTCGGATATGCTGTGTCTAATCGCTCGTGCGCCGACTATAAGAGCACGTTCAAACTCACTTAAATCTTGATAACCGGCCATTGTAGCAGCAGTAACCGAACAAAGAACTGCGCCAGACACTTGTCTTACACAGGCGTTACCGACCGCAGCGCTATATTCTGCCTGTTTACATATCTCTGTATTTGAATTCGCATGCCTACACCACTTTCTTTGGCGCTTCAGCGTATATATGCATGAATGCAGTGACACCGTCTGTGTGGACACACAACATCCGTGCTTCTTGCGGGAATACAGGACTTACCGCGAGCAAGTGGGTGAATGGACAGTGGACACTACCAGCCAGTGACAAGTTGAGAATTTCGGTCGGCCGCGAAGCGTGGTCGGATAGTCGAGTGATTACGCCGGCACGGTAGCTCAGCGTGTTCGGTCAGACGGTTAACTGCACTCTGTAACAAAAATAACTGAGCGTTGCATCAACAACGAACTTCACCGGGCGGCATGTGACGTCCGCCACGAACAAATGCAACTAAGTATAACGAACAAAATGAGATCACAAAAAAAGTGATTAAGGCAACAGCTCGCGTTAAACAGGAGGCTCGGGTTCGGGTCCCCATCCGCCAAAAATTTTCGACTTTGACCATCGAATTATTCGATGAACCATTTCGGCTGGAGTATCTCTCCCCTTCGAAATTTGATATTTGTGGCCGCTGCATCAAACAAGAATGTGGTGCCTGTTGTGCCGGATATGTCGGGTAGAACGTATGTATAAAGTAAATCCAGATGCTTGCCAAATCTGGAACCGCGAACGGCATCTGGGGAATGCCTTCAAAACTTTACAAGTGCCTATTGTGATCAGAAAACTGTTCTGTGAAGCTAGCAGTGCATTATGTCTGAGCTCAGTGAATGCGAAAGTGAGTAAGTTATTGGTGCTTGTTTGGTGGGTGCTTCCATAACCATGGAAGCCAGGATGTATTGTGTATCCAGTGGCACCGTATCGAAGATTTATACGGCATTCAGGGAGATCGGAAAAACATCATCCGCTGAGTCACAACGCGGACGATAGTGTGTGCTGACTGATCGTAACGGACGGTCATTGATGAGGATCTTTTTTTAAAATTTGTTTTGACTCATCAGCATTCTGACTGGTTTGATGTGGCCCGCCATGAATTCCTCTCTGTGCAAAGCTTTTCATCTCAGAGTAGCGCTTGTAAACTACGTCCTTAATTATTTGCTGAAGGTGTCCCAATTTCTGTCATCCTCTGCAGTTTTACCCTCTACAGCTCCCTTTAATTCCATGGAGGTTATTCCCTGATACCTTAACAGATACCATCCTGACCCTTCTTCTTATCAGTGTTTCCCGTACATTCCTTTCCTCGACGATTCTGCGGAGAACCTCCTCATTCCTTACACCATAAGCCCACCTAATTTTGAATCTTCTTCTGTAGCACCGCTTCTCAAATGTTTCGATTCTCTTCCAGTTCCAGTTTTCCTACAGTTCATATTGAACTGCCATACGATGCTGTGGATCAAACGTGAATTCTCAGAAATGTTTGACACTATCGGACTTCTCTTGGGTAGGAATGCCCTTTTTGCCATTGCTAGTATCATTTTTATGTCCTTCATGCTCCGTCCGTCATGAGTTATTTTACTGCATAGGTAGCGGAATTCGTCTACCCACCAGTTATGAAGATAGGCTTGCCGCTGTGTTCATTTCTGCTACTTCTCACTACTTTCGTCGTTCTTCGTTTTAGTCTCAATCCGTATTCTGCATTCGTTAGACTGTTCGTTCCATTCAAAAGGTCCTTTAATTCTTCTCCACTGTCATTGGAGATAACAACGTTGTCAGCGAATCTTAACATTGATATCCTTTCACCTTTAATTTTAATCCCAATCTTGAACCTTACTTTTATTTACGTGATTGCCTCTGTGACGTATAGATTGATCAGCAGGGCGGAAAACTACATCCCTGTCTTACACCTTTTTCAATTCACGCACTTTCTTCTTGATCTTCCACTCTTATTGTTCCCTCTTGGTTCTTGTACATATTGTATACTACCCTGTAGCTTACCCCTACTTTTCTCAGTATTTCGAACATCTTGCACAATTTCTTGCTACCCTTACCAACCACAACGTCGGAGCTGCCTCTTGCTGCCATTACATTTCCTAAAGCCAAACTGATCGTCTCCTAACAGATCCTCCATTTTCTTTTCCATTCTTCTGTATATTACTCTTGTCAGCAACTTGGACGCATCATCTGCTAACTTGATTGTGCGATAATTCTCAAACGTGTCGACTCTTGCAATCTTGGGAATTGATAAGGCTAGTGACGAAAAAATAAGACGACGGTAGCTGCAAAAGTCAGCACAGAACTGAATGTCGCGTTAGCGAACTTCATAAGCTGCGTGTTGCAGAGGGAACTCGAATTCTAAAACCACTCATCAGTGAGACAAACGCACGTAATAGGAAAACGTGCTCTGGGGAGCAATGGAAGAATATCATTTAGTCGGATGAGTCTTGTTTCATGCTGTTTCCAACATCTTCCCGAGTTTACGTCCAAAGAATAATCATGACGGAAGTTTGGTGATGATTTGAGCAGCCATATCGTCGTATCCGTGGGCCCATGGTTACTCTGCGAGCCAAGGATTCTGTGACCATTTTGCCTGATCAGGTCGATCCCATGGTACAATATTTAGTCCACAATGGTGACTCTGCGTTCGAAGACGACAGGGCTTCAGTAGTAGAGCAAAAAGAGTGTCACCCCACTCTCCATTGTTGCCAAATTTATTCAAGATGGCGGATCCAAGATGGCGGCGATAGATATGGCAATGTCACAATGACATCAAGTTGGAAAGTTCAAATTTTGGCGGGAAGATAGGTCAATTAGGCTATCTCCACTAACTTAATCCCCCTCCCCCCATCCCCCCTACCCCAGGATATGGTGGGAAGTTCAAATTCCAGCACTACAATGTAACACACCATGGATACCTCCACTAACCTAAGAAAATGGCGGGCAGAAAGGTCACTTGCCCTACCCTCACTAACCTAAGTCATCCGACCGCCACCTCTTCCTAGGAATTAGCAGGGAAAAGACTCAGCCTCTGCTGGATAGGATGGACGTAAGCCTTTATTTTGCATGCAGTGTTTATTTAAACAATTTGAGGCAGTAGCTCCATCCAGTGTCTTCATCATGCTGTCTGGAGTCCAACTGACCTAGTACACAGTACTGCCACCAGAGAGTGCTGTCATCCATTCCGTGATGTAATCCAGGATGGTGGTCTGGAGGGGAAAATGGCGAGAAAAAGACTCAGCCTGTGCTGGTCTACTGGAGAGAGGGAGGAGTGTACTTGATTTATTTTGGAACAATTTATTTAGGGATGGATTTCACATAATTCATTTATTACACTGATACAAAACACTCGCTCTAACGTGCTTGGGGTCACAATACACAGTTTACAGACCTGCAAAATAATTGCAAATCACTTAACTAATGCAATACACTGGTGTGCAGACACACTCACTGTTTATAAACTGTCGACATAATGCATATAATTTATTTAGGAACAGATTTCACTTAGTTTATTTATTACACTGATAAAAAAATGGTTCAAATGGCTCTGAGCACTATGGGACTTAACAGCTATGGTCATCAGTCCCCTAGAACTTAGAACTACTTAAACCTGACTAACCTAAGGACAGCACACAACACCCAGTCATCATGAGGCAGAGAAAATCCCTGACCCCGCCGGGAATCGAACCCGGGAACCCAGGCGTGGGAAGCGAGAACGCTACCGCACCACCACGAGCTGCGGAGATTGCACTGATACAAAACCCTAACCCTCACGTGCTTGAGGTCGCAGTAAATAGTCTACAGACCTGCAAACTACTCGTAAATCATCGAAATAATGGAGTACACTGACGTGCAGAGACGCAAACAACTCGTAAATTGTCAAAATAATGCATGTAAAAGGCTCTGCAAACACGCTTCCTAATGATCAAAGGTCAAAATCATGCACTGCACAGCCTGTACAACTGTTCACAAAGTAATGCAACAGACATGAAAACAACTCGTAAATTGTCAAAAAATAATGCATGTGTAAGGCTATTCAAATATGCTCGCAACGCTTAAACACCCGAAAATAATGTAGTGCACAAACACTCAGTGCACATAAAAAACGCAACATATCAGCGAGCTGCTCCAATGTGTACACACGCTATGCAGGACCAGCCGGACACAACCCAGTGCTATTGCGCAGCTGTTGATGGCAAGTGAAAGTCGCGTCTATTTTTGGGTACACAGTTACAGTTCTTTGAGTGTTATACTGATGTCACATGTCTATGTAAATAAGCGCCAAGCCACCCTCTGGACCACGTGCATGTGTTCACTGTTGAAGGCGCGATACCTCTCTCTACTTGCCATCCAGTGAAGACCTAATTGCCGAGTGACTCATCCTCGCAAACACTGCAGAAATCCATTCCATTGCTTCCCAGAATAGCACAGGCTGTATTATTCCTAGTGATCCTAATGGGACATGCGAGCTGTGTCTAGCCATTCACGCATTTACCAGCCAAGTATGGCTGATGCATCGCTGCAAAATGCTTGTGTAGCTACACACCATTACAAGGGCATCTAACAGTTTCCCAATGTTATACTGTTGTCACCTGGCTATGTAAAATAAGAGCCAAGTCGACCTCTCGGAAATTGTATAGTGTCCCAGAAATAGTTAATGGTCGCTTTTGTAGGAGCTTTTGTGATGTCTCAGCTTGTCTGCTTGGAAATTCTTGCGCTAACAGAACCTGTTTACGATAATAGCGCAGAATAATGCAGAATGCATTCCTCCTGATGGTCCTAACATGGCACCCCATCCATCACGTGTCACCCTTCCTGGAAATCGTTAAGTACTGCTTTCAACAAGCATCTCCTAAATGCAAACATTCTCACCACTGTGTAGAGGCTCCTACATACTGGCACAAAGGATGTCTTGTGAATGAATGGAGCATTATGACTGGCTCTTATTGAATTTACCCGCTGATTTACTGATGCCGCCACTGTGGAAGCACCGATCGCCTTTTTCTTTTCTTTCTGCAGATGAGACTTTCAGTGGCAAAAAACTATTTTGTGCAGATCACCATATTACACCGACAATTAAACCCTGCAAAGTGGCCTACAGATCGTCAAATACGGAAAGATTCTTACTCAATTACACCACTCTGCCACTGAGGGCAGGAGATTAAATATTAGAGCGTGAAACCGATCTCCAACCCGGCTATATATCACCGCACACTGTGTCGATGTAGTAAGCATACATTTCGTATCCTGCACCATACAAAATCGCCCCTTTTACATCATTGATATAGCTTTCGACTGCCTGACACTCATACATATACTGCGAAGACAGACAGCATAAGCACATGCACCATAGGTATACTCCTTGCTGCACTAGATATTTCCTACGAGTTCGGGCAGTCATCCACGTCTAAAGTGTAACCACAGCGCCCTCAGTGGACCAAAGTCACTCTCAGAACTGTTCTACAAATTTGGAGTTAGCTCCCCTCAGTGCAAACGTGTTATTGTTTCTGGCCCTGACCTGCTTGCTTGCCTGCTTTTCTACACCCATCTCCAGATTCTGGGATTACAAGAGCATATGTAATTTTGCTTGGTTTGCCAGAATATCATACCATTTTCGCGATACTTCTCGATATCAAGCACATAGCAGTATCGCTTTGCATAGCAGTATCGCTCGAGCTACATAATTACAAAGATACAGATTGGAATTTTTTTTATAGAAATTGGAAACTTTAGCGAGGTGGAGCGTGCTGTAAACCACTTAGTAACCAGAAACTTATCCCGTCTGTGAAGACCTTTCCATCAAAATTCGAAAAAAAGAGGAAACTGATATTTGCAATCACAAATACCAATGTCGGTGATGTAACAAATTCCAAATCATCCCTATAATTTACAAAGTCAACTAACGTGTTTCTCTTGTTTAGAGAACCAGCAAATGTGTTGCACCTGTCTTTCACTTGCTAGACGAACACGCCACAATCGATGTTCCCTCAACTAAATAAAGGCGCGAAATGTGCATAAGAAGTCAACCAGACAATTTACATGGGAGGGAATAATGGTCCAGTGCAAACACACGCCCATATTGAATTTTCTCAAATTTCCACGGGATCACGGAAATTGTCCAACACATACTGAGTACTGGTTCGCTATTCGACCGTCTAGAGGACGACACGGTTCGGTCAGCTGCATTCCTACACCCCAACAGGCCTCTCCATCCAGGTAGCTCCAACCGTTAACTGTAAACGTGAATCATTCCCGCCATAAGTCACCGGCGCTGTACGCCAAGCACTCATGGAATCGTCCTAGGAAAACCGGCCACATATGTTTTTTTATCCCTGTACTTACAATTAAATATTACGATCGTGGCCTCAATTGGACGACATTCGACAATGAGCGAAGTATCGGAAATACACCCTGCTGACGGCCGTGGCTCTGGAAATAGGAATATCTGTACGATTCTTATGACTTTACATACTCTTCCCTTTGCTGTCACAGTATTCCACGTCAAATACATACCTTCCTTACTACTGGACTCAATAATTTCCTTTGCACATGTCAAAACACAAACAAATACTTTACAAGCCTTAAGCTCAAGGTGATCCTATCACACATCCCCAACTACTATGATACTCTGCCAATAACTGACTGCTGACGGTACGAAATAATACTAAGAGAAAATCGCTGACAGGAGGACACGCCTCATAAGTTTTTCCTGCTAGTGCGACCACTGTGTCTTAGAAAGAGAGACATAATCGTCTTACAAACCGCCAGATGTTACAAAACACGATCACAACGACCATATTACTATCACAAGCGGTCTTGATTTTTCAGGTGCATACAAGGATCCCTGTTAAAAGCTATACTCGCTTTATAAATTGACTTTTGGCATTACCTCGAATGAATTGGTTTTTTTTTCCAGACAAATACCGTGACACTGAATATAGACGGTGATCACTGAAGTATATGTATTATCAGACCAACAGTGCGGTTACATGTAGCTCATGATGCAACCTCGTGATAAAATCACAGGATTTTGAAAGTGATTTGGCTAAGGAATGTCGTATGAAACTGGTATTTGCAACTCCCTCATGCCGCCGCTAGATATTTCTCCAGTATTTGTAATGCATTCTCTCTCGATGCCATGTCAGAGGTTCTGCGATATATTGACTGGGTTGTAGGCGAAAGAACACAAACTGTAGATGGTGTACTGATTGAGGTCGTAAGAAATGTACACTAGTTTTTCAGATCTCTAGTGTTACACTAGTAGAAATGCTGTCTGGAATTACGAATCAAGTCTTTCTATTCAACCACATACCTGCGTTGGATGCTATGGAGAAGTCCTCTAATGATTACTGTCACTAGTGAATCATATTTCCAGCACTCTCATATCTCGAACCGAGTCACCTTTTTCGAACCTATCAGCTACGGTAAAACTTTAGATAGCCCCTATGCCTTCTATAACTGCTGCCATTTCTGCAGCATTGCGCATGTGATCATTCCAATTTAAGCTGGGGCTGGCAGAAGTCAGAGAGAGCTAGATCCACCACCTTCTGCAACCTGTGTAGAAACAGAATGACTTGAGTTAGCGCGACAGGGCTGTGTTTTGACCATTCGGTGGAAATGGGAACAGGTTGTCGTAGCTCCGCCAACAGTGTACGATGTGTAAGGTCAGTGCCAAATGAAGCCAGCTACTGCAACACGAAGTAGTATAAAAGACAGTACGGGAATTGAGAGAAGGACGAGGATTTTGCTACTGCATTGTGGTGTGCCCCCAAACTATATACCAGTACTGCTGTCCAAAGCAAATCCACGTCCTTCAGGGCCTATTCAAGTCTATCACCCCAACATGCTATCTTTGTTATTCTGTACCATCCAACAGAGAAAAATGACCGACTATGAAAACTCCACTAACTTCATCTGATAGAGAACTCGAAAAAGATTTTTACTGCATCTCTCTCCGCCCTTATAACGAAAATAAATACTGTCTGTGTGCCCGCATTGAGCACATGTGATGATCCTATTAAATATACACCTATCGATCCACTGCACGGACCAGTGTGAAGGTGCATCGCCTGTACTGTAAGAGGATGATCGTATGACACAAACTATATTATAAGTCGAAGAGATCCTCTCTGTGACCCTAAGTCGTCGTTTGAAACACGCTTAGTACACTGCCATACATTTTTTTTTTCTGCCATGACTTCGAGGACTGTGTCAGGTTATAAACTGACATTAACACGTTCTGATCCATTGCTTCTCACAGAAAACTAGACATTGCACAGTATAAGTCATGTTGTTTCTGCTGCTACCGTAACACACCACACACACTCGATGATTTTAAATAAACGACAGTTACAATATAAGGAAACGGGAAAGGTTTGGCAGCATTGTGGACAGTTTCCAAACTGCTGTCCAAAGGTGACTGACGACCTCTGAATTGAAACTCATCTGTCACAGTGACAGAATTGCTGGCGATTCTGAATTCCGTTTCAACTGATTCCTCATACTGCAGTCATATACGTGATCACTGTTTTGGTGCTAGCCATCCTCAGAAGGTGATGCTCCTCCACCAAAACTCTCTCACCAAGTCAAACAAGCGATGTCAGTCAATCATTATATGGTAACCAACAGCACGCCAGTGGACAGATGAAATGGAAAACACAGCGTTGGTATACTGTAATAATAAACATCACAGTTGATAGTGTGAACAATTTTAGCGATTTTACAGTAATTTCAACTCCGACCAATGATGTGATGGCATTTCCCCCTATTTCAGTATCATAGCTAAATCGTCCCTTTTCTAATTAGCGAGTATTATTGCGAATGTTGATAGATGCTTGTGCAATATGTTAATTCATTGTTAATTACCGAACACATACACCATCAAAGTATTCGAGACAGTGCTCTACATATTTCTAGCATAGTGCTTAATTTACAATCTTTCTCTATGCGGGTGGAAGTCACAGAGCGTTCTTGCAGTCTTAGGATAAAATTAGAGACTGAAAGACACCCTCGCACTGTCTTTGACCAACCTGCCCTGCAGAACCATTGGTTCAAATGGCTCTGAGCACTATGAAACTTAACTTCTGAGGTCATCAGTCGCCTAGAACTTAGAACTAATTAAACCTAACTAACCTAAGGACATCACACACATCCATGCCCGAGGCAGGATTCGAACCTGCGACCGTAGCGGTCGCTCGGTTCCAGACTGTAGCGCCTAGAACCGCACGGCCACTTCGGCCGGCGCAGCACCATTACCAACTTAATCTGCAGCCGACCAGAAGTAGACCGCTACATTCCATGTCTCGTTAATGAATGGAGCTTGCCGAATCCTTGCTCATCCAAGTGCACAAGATTTCTTCAGATGCGCTCATGTCGAGGAGATTAGCACTCCTTATCGATGTTTAGTAACAGATTTGAAAGTGTTGTCATGTAATAGCAGACGGTTAAGAAGAACAAGAAACAGGTGATTTTTACGCATGATAGTGCTCCAGACGGATGGAGTTCGAAGCATTTTACATGAAGCAACTATGCTATCAATTTTAAAGTATTGTTCTAGTGTCTGGAATCAGTACCAGGAGGGTATTGGTAAGAGAGAACATAAACACACGCATTCCTAAGGCTACATGCACTTAAAACAAGCTATAATGTTAGATCGCTTGAGTTTCTGACCTATCAGTCATGTGGAATCCAGCGCTGTTAGTATTCCAGTGTAAGAAGTACCAGGTGATCAAAAAGACAGTATAAATTTGAAAACTGAATAAATCACGGAATAATGTAGGTAGAGAGGTACAAATTGACACACATGCTTGGAATGACATGGGATTTATTAGAACCAAAAAATACAAAAGTTCAAAAAATGTCCGACAGATGGCGCTTCATCTGATCAGAATAGCAATAATTAGCATAACAAAGTAAGACAAAAAATGGTTCAAATGGCTCTGAGCACTATGGGACTTAACAGCTGTGGTCATCAGTCCCCTACAACTTAGAACTACTTAAACCTAACTAACCTAAGGACATCACACACATCCATGCCCGAGGCAGGATTCGAACCTGCGACCGTAGCAGTCGCGCGGTTCCGGACTGCGCGCCTAAAACCGCGAGACCACCGCGGCCGGCAAAGTAAGACAAAGCAAAGATGATGTTCTTTACAGGAAATGCTCAATATGACCACCATCACCCCTCAACAATAGCTGTAGTCGAGGAATAATGTTGTGAACAGCACTGTAAAGCATGTCCGGTGAGGCATTAGCGTCGGATGTTGTCTTTCAGCATCCCTAGAGATGTCGGTCGATCACGATACACTTGCGACTTCAGGTAACCCCAAAGCCAATAATCGCACGGACTGCGGTCTGAGGACCTGGGAGGCTAAGCATGACGAAAGTGGCGGCTTAGCACACGATCATCACCAAACGACGCGCGCAAGAGATCTTTCACGCGTCTAGCAATATGGGGTGGAGCGCCATCCTGCATAAACATCGTACGTTCCTGCAGGTGTTTATCAGCCAGGCTGGGGATGTTGCGATTCTGTAACATATCGGCGTACCTCTCACCCGTCACGGTAGCAGTTACAAAACCAGAATCACGCATTTCCTCGAAGAAAAAAGGCCCGATAACGGTAGATGTGGTAAATCCAACCCATACCGTGACTTTCTCGTCGTGCAATGGAGTTTCCACGACAGTTCTAGGATTTGCGGTAGCCCAAATTCTGCAGTTGTGGGCGTTGACAGACCCTCGGAGCGTGAAATGAGCTTCGTCGGTCCACAACACGTTACTCAACCAATCGTCATCTTTCGCCATATTTTGAAACGCTCACACCGCAAATGCCCTCCGCTTCACTAAATCGCCAAGTGACAGTTCACGATGCCGATGGATTTTGTACGGATAGCATCGGAGGGTACGCCTAAGTGCCAACCAAACAGTAGTGTATGGAATGACGGTGTGATGGGCGACTGCACAAGCGCTGACTTCCCCGTGCATAGACGAACACGCTACAGTCTCCATTTCTTCCTGAACTGTCCAACAGCATCACACCTTGCGCTCGGTCAGCCACTACGGGGTCTATCGTCTAAACAACCCGTGGCTTCGAACTCCAAAATCATTCTCGCCACGGCAGCATTTGTCAACGGACCTTTACCCGTTCGAATCCCCTTCCTATGGCGATAAGACAGCTTCACTAAAATCGCCTTTTCAGGTAACGTCAACATGCTGCAACTGCTGGCGCATCTGATTCTCTCTCTTTTTTTTTCTATATTGTTATTTTAATACCAGGATAACAGGTAGGCTGGCAGCAGCACAATACGCCGCTCTTCAGCCAAAGATAGTACAATGACAAAACAGAGAAGACACATGGGTTGGAACAAAATGGCGGGGAAAAACAGTGACACATGAACATAAAAAAACATGAAGCCGTTCACACTCGATGACAATCCACACTACAAACTGTTGACACGAAGCACAAACACTGAAGATGTCGATGGCACTGGTGAACGATGGAGTGTGACGGTGAACACTGAACACTAAACACGACGGCACACACGAGACACTGATGGCGATGATCTCCGGCGCGCGAATGTCCACTTAGCGTGTGCGAGTCTGGGGACCTGCCAAGAGGTGAAGAAGGGTGAGGTGGGGGAGAGGGGAGAACAAGGATGCCAATGGCTGACGAGATGGGGGGAGGAGGAGAGGGAAAGGGGAGGGGAAGCCCAGGGGAGGATTGGGGAGAAATGGGGGAGGGAGGGAAGAGGGAGAGAAGGGTGGGAGGGTGCCCAAAGGACCAAACACAGGAAGAGTGGGGGAGGATCAAAGTTGGTAGGAGGGGTAGATGGAGGGGAGGAGGGCATCATCAGGGAGAGGGAGCTGGCGGAAGCCACCTTGGGAGAGGGTAAGGAGGGTGGAGAGATAGAGACCAGGTGGGACGTGGGAATACAGGTGCGGCAGCGGGCGGGGGCGGGAGAGGATGGGCGAGACAAGCAGGCGAGGAGAATCGAGTTTGCGGGAGGTATATGATTCTCTCTTTCATTACAGCTCCTTTTATACACGATTGTCATGCGCAGTCACTGACGTTTTGCTGTCCAGCGCCATCTGTCGGACATTTTGTGAACTTTGTTTTTTTTTGGTTCTAATAAAGCCCCACGTCTTTCCAAGCATGTGTGTCAATTTTTACCTCTATCTACATTATTCCGTGGTTTATTACGTTTTCAAATTTATACTGACTTCTGAAGCAGAAGTCTGCTGTTCGTGTATCCTGTATTTTGATTCTAGTGGGAATGGCTATAAATGCAGATAAAGCATGTCTAACATTAACTGTGTTGAAAGCAGAAGAAGAAAAATACCAAGATGCTGGTCCAGAGAATAGTTTAAAATGAAAAAGAAATATACACATGAAAACCTGTTAAAGGAACTGTTTCTGTTGGATCATGGTGATTACTTCAACTTTCTCGGAATTCACAGCGTATCTTTTAGTAAATTCTTTCGATTTGCTTCGCCATCATATTGGAAAAGAATACACAAGCATGCGAAAATTTATTGTCTTCTACTTGGTCGTCTAACGAAAATTCATTAAACTACTACAACGTGAGAATAGACACCCTATATCGTCAGTGGACGAACACGAGATCTTCGTTTTTTTTATTTTATTGCACTCCCACTTGTATGTTATGTGTAAAATACTGATTTTTTCCCCTAATCTCTTTCTGCGTAATATATGGCTGTGAAAGATACGGCACCTCTGCCATTTTGCTAACTGCCAAGGCTCTTTAGTTTTTATCCTTGATCGTAGTTTCCATAGATGTGGAAACTCACGATATAGTGAAATAAATTGTAATGAAACTCTTTATTACTCAACATTTGCGGCCAAACACAAACATAAACAATGTCCGCCATGAAACTTCCTCGCAGATTAAAATTGTGTGCCCAACCGAGACTCGCACTCGGGATCTTTGCCTTTCGCGGGCAAGTGCTCTACCATCTGAGCTACCGAAGCACGATTCAGGCGCGGTCCTCACAGCTTTACTTCTGCCAGTATCTCGTCTCCTACCTTCCAAACTTCATATCAGCGCACACTCCGCTGCAGAGTGAAAATCTCATTCTGGTAACATCCCCCAGGCTGTGGCTAAGCCATGTCTCCGCAGTATCCTTTCTTTCAGGAATGCTAGTTCTGCATGGTTTGCAGGAGAGCTTCTGTAAAGTTTGGAAGGTAGGAGACGAGATACTGGCAGAAGTAAAGCTGTGAGGACCGGGCGTGAGTCGTACTTCGGTAGCTCAGATGGTAGAGCACTTGCCCGCGAAAGGCAAAGGTCCCGAGTTCGAGTCTCGGTCGGGCACACAGTTTTAATCTGCCAGGAAGTTTCGTATCAGCGCACACTCCGCTGCAGAGTGAAAATCTCATTCTGGAAACATCCCCCAGGCTGTGGCTAAGCCATGTCTCCGCAATATCCTTTCTTTCAGGAGTGCTAGTTCTGCTTGGTTCGCAGGAGAGCTTCTGTAAAGTTTGGAAGGTAGGAGACGAGGTACTGGCAGAAGTAAAGCTGTGAGTACCGGGCGTGAGTCGTGCTTCGGTAGCTCAGTAGGTAGAGCACTTGCCCGCGAAAGGCAAAGGTTCCAGAGTTCGAGTCTCGGCGGGCACACAGTTTTAATCTGCCAGGAAGTTTCGTATCAGCGCACACTCCGCTGCAGAGTGAAAATCTCATTCTGGAATGTCCGCCATCTTCTCAAATTTTCCGTCAGTCAAAATTTCTCTCAGACACGTCATCTTTGCTCTATGTTACAAACACGTCAGACAGCATCGGACACAAATAATATTTGGCAAACATTGTAAAGTGAGACAAATTATTTAATCGTGTACATGGGCCTGTAACTGTCTTCATCCTAGCTGATTACTATAGCCAGGATTTGCACGCAAACTCATGTTGCATGCATGTCTGCATATTTTAGTCGTTTGGGGAGCAAATACATACTACGAAATTTTCTCGATGTAATACAAACTGACAATTATTGAACTATATGAAAAAAACGTAAAGTAGTTACAAACTACGGCATGCACAGACTTAACTCAACAGGTAAACGCCACTACAGATATTCGGATTTGGGTTATGACATGTTCGATACGCGTGGCGATGATGTGCTGCAGACGAATAGCGAAATTCTACATGACCCACTGAAGTGTCGGAACATAGATGCTGTCGATGACCTCCTGAATGGCTGTTTTCAGCTCAGCAATGGTTTTGAGGTTATTACTGTACACCGTGTCTTTAAAATAGCCCTACAAAAAGGAGTCGAATGTTTTCAACTCCAGAGAATATGGCGGCCAATCGAGGCCCATACCAGTGGTCTCTGGGTACCCAGAGCCAGAATGTGGTCCCCAAAATGCTCCTTCAGAACATCCCCTCCTGCTTCGGTGAGGTCGAACTTCGTCGTGCATGAACCACATCCTATCGAAATCAGGGTCACTTTGGATAATGGGGATGAAATCATTTTCCAAAACCTTCAGGTACCACTCGGTAGTCACCGTGCCATCAACGAAAATCGCACCAATTATTCCGTGACTGGACATTGCAGACCACACAGTCACCCGATGCGGGTGCAGAGACTTCTCGATCGCGAAATGCGGATTCTCAGTCCCCAGTCCCCCAAATGCGCAAATTTTATCGACGAACCCATCCAAATGAAAGTGGACTTCGTCGCTAAACCACGCATGCATGCATGCATGCGCGTACTAATTCCCATCATGTTCCGCCGCCTACTGTGCAGTTTGAACGTCCTAACGCAAACTGTTCGGAAATTATGACGATTTTATTTTGTATAGTTCAATAATTGTCACCCTGTGTATATACAGGGTGGTTTTTCCACCGTGTACAAACTGTAGGGATTAGTTGGTGAGAGGATACGGAAAAAAAGAAGGCCTAATGAACTTATGTCCGGAATTACATGGTTTCCATGTTAGAGACCATTTATTCAGTCATACTTTGTTACATACGCGTTGTACTACGCAGCCACAGTTACAGTATGTGTTGAAGACGGTTTGCGTGTGCCTCAAAGCATGTGTGTATGCGCCGTGGCATGTTCTGTCTCATATGTTCACATCGACCAGGCTGCACCTGAACAGTGTCGAAGGCAGCCTGAATACGCTGCTCCAGTGTCTCCACAATCTGGAATGGGTCCTACATACGCGATACTTTCGAGATGGTCCCTTAACCAGAAATTGCACAGGTTGAGATCCGGTGAATGAGCAGGCCATGCAAATGGACCCCTTCGCCCGATCCATCGACCAGGGATGACACGATTGAGATGTGTCCCGACGTTAACGGCAAGTGGGCTGGAGCACCATCATGTTGCAGCCACATAATCCTTCGAATTATCAATGGTACTGCTTCCAGCAGGGGAGGCAAAGTCACCCGCCGGAAACGCCGGTAGCTTCGGCCTGTTAGGTGACGTGGAAGGAAGACTAGTCCCAAAATACGGTCACCAATTATCCCGGCCCATACATCCCGGCTGTACCGATGCTGATGATTCGCTGTCACCATACCATTGGGGTTCTGCATACTATCCCACAGGTGACTGTTATAAAAGTTGAAGATACCACTCCACGTAAAGATGGCCTCACCTGTGACTACGATGGATGACACAGGTCCCGGAATCGTGGTTGCCTGGTGAATAAACCAGTGGCAAAACTGCTCCTTATGTGGAAAGTCTATCGCTAGTAAGCCGTGCACTCGCTGTAGATGATAATGATAGTAAGAAGTGTCACGGAGAATGTTCCACACGGTCGTCTGCTTAGACTGTACTGGCGGGCCACCTGCCTGGTACTGACACGGCGGTCGCCTTCCACAGTTTCCTTACACATTTTCCTCCAAGTCTGGTGTGCGAACATTTTGGGTACGTCCTTCATGATTTCCTACTTCCTGCTTCTCTCCGAAAAACGATGAAACACCTTTGCAAACATTGAATGCTGAGGTTGTCGTCGGCGTGAGATCTCCTGATACAGCCTTGTTGCCCCGCCGCCCGTTGCCATTTACCTTTCCGTAAGTAAGCACCATGTCGGCAAGCTCTCGATTCGAATACGGAACCATTGTGTGCAACGCTGTACCACATCCATTACATGGTGAGTCTGCAAGAGAAGTGAACTGGACACATTACCAATTAATATGGCCGGAGAGGGGGCTGACAGCAAAGGGATCGATGGACAGTGGAAGCTACAAGCGTGTGACTGGTTGAGAATTTGGTTTGGCCGGGAAGCGCGTTCGGACACCCGTTCGGTTAAGGCGACCGCTCGCGTGAAGCGGGAAATCTGGTTCGAGTCCCGACCCTGTACAAATTTTCACTTGTCGCCGTTGAATATATTTCGATGTCCAGTTGCGGCCGATGACTTCGTTTCTCGTCAAGATTTTGTATAATGTATGTTACATTATTTTCCTGGCTTTAGTTCATTCGTTACAATAACTTGCTTCATAACACCTTTTATTGTTTTCTTTTCATCTGAGTCACGTCACAAGTGCAGACCGTGAGTAATTTCGCGAATTTTATTTCGATTTTGTTTTCTTAGGTGGAGACAGTCGTCCTCTGCCGCTCACTGGGTACAACCTTGATACTGCAGTACTTCCAGATATACCACAATGTTAAATGATACTTTGTAATCTTACTCTCCCACATATGATCATTAATTTTCTCTTAGTGTCTTCATTATTTTCAAAAGCTTCGAGAAGCGTAAGATATACAAAAGATAAACTTTTTATATTACTTCATTTTCTCTTCTTGTTTTTGTTGGCTCCAGCTATGTGTTTGGGGGTAGATTCTTGAGGCTGAAATTTTGATTTATAGCGTTATGGGTTTCTGATGACTGTATAACTGATGAAGATTTGCCTGTATATTTCTTGAATTTTATTCTTTGTCACATTATTAAAAATCACAATGTCTTTACATTTTCCACATTCAAAAAAACAATAATTACATTATTGTTGACAGACTTAGAAAAACGTCTACTTCCATCAGAGGTATGCCCACTATTCTTTACATTTTGCCGAACTCACAACATTCCAAAGAGCTTACAAAGAAAAGAGTTTACAAACTTTCTTGACAAGAGAAGAATCATCGCTAAAATATATCAATATTTTGTAAATGACTCCGGAAATAAATTTAGTAGTTAGCGTTAGATTGTGCAATTAATAATATGAATTTTAAGTATACCAGAAATTTTGTAATTTCAAATATTATTAAAAGAAGTGTAATTTTAACTGTTAGTACACATCGATTGTAACACATTAATTTCTTTTTATTCATTTTAGCCTGAAATATAATACATTGTATACAAAATCATATGAACATCATTCAGTTGAACAGCTGAGATAATGTTCACCTATACAAGAATCGATAGTGTAAATAGTATCGGTTATTTCTGTAAGAAAATGGTAATGTTAGAGGAGGGTGTCTCATTACAGCTTGTACTGTTAGATTCAATAATATTGCGAAAACGTCAGCATGAAATAGCGGGTCACCTGTGAAACGTTCCTGAAATTCTTGTAACTTTGAATCTCTTATGCAGATTTTGGAGAGTTTGTAAAAGAGGGTACGCACAAGATGTAGGTAACTATTGTGACCTTCTGCCAGTTTAGCATATGGAACCTCATCAATCAAATGTCCATTGCAAGTATTGTAGTGATGTACAAAAGTTCTCAAGGAAAACTTACTGGCTTTTCTTTAATGTGAACTAGGTTGCTGTACACATATAAATCAGGAACAGCTACAATACTGAGCCCTTTAAGATATTGGTTGCAGTATTGACCATGCGCAATTCCAGAAACTCATTTAATAGTTTTTTCTATACTTAGAAACCTCATAAAAGACTGTCATTGAGATAGTTGGGAATTGAAAAAAAGCATGATACGCAAATACTTGTACTGTCTTGATAATGGAACGTTTCAAATTTTGAAATAGGTAGATCGCAAGTAAGAGCTTGGTACGTCCATGAGTGGAGAATAATAATCCTGGCAACAGATGGCCTAGCTGCTGTGCTATTAAAGGGATTCCAACATACAAAAAAGTGCTTTGAATGCATTGTGTAATAGTTTAATTTTATTTCCATACAGAAGTGTTAAAAAAATGAATTGACTATTATTTTCAGCTTTTGTATGGGTAAGGCACTGCTTTGACAGTGTGGATCAGGATTTACAGCAGTTTTGTGTGTCACAGGTGGCTACTGTTCTGTAGCACTACAGTGAGATTAGCTGCGAACCGGCAACGTGATCAAGAAAATATGTTGTTTGTGCATCTCGATAAAGCAGTGTGGCGCTTCTTAAGTAGCCCCCTGTTAACCTTAGTTTACGCCACCACCTCCCGCCTCTGTTACGGCGGACGAGGGGGTCGGAGAGGATATTGTTCGTGTTAACGAGGAGCAAGCACATGCCGATGAGGGACAGAGCAGAGTATGAAGGTGATTCTCTCTCTGTCTCTCTCTCTCTCTCTCTCTCTCTCTCTCTCACTCACTCACACACACACACACACACACACACACACATGCGCGCGCGAGTTTCCGTGCCGCCACGCGAAGTTCTAGTCGTGGCTGCGGCTAGAATTAACGCACTCATAGCGATGTGCGACCCGCGAGACAAATTACACACGTGCACTATAGGATCAAAAGTATCCCGACGCACCTTTGTAATGCAGAACTGGCCACTAAATGTCAGGCAGAAGCGCCAGTATAAAAGATGGCGGCGAGTATTGTTTTGACAGCAGGGGAGCGGTAACAGCAGAATGGTTCTGTCAACAGAGCTCAATCAGAATGAGATTTTCACTCTGCAGCGGAGTGTGCGCTGATATGAAACTTCCTGGCAGATTAAAACTGTGTGCCCGATCGAGACTCGAACTCGGGACCTTTGCCTTTCGCGGGCAAGTGCTCTACCAACTGAGCTACCGAAGCACGACTCACGCCCGGTACCCACAGCTTTACTTCTGCCAGTACCTCGTCTCCTACCTTCCAAACTTTACAGAAGCTCTCCTGCGAACCATGCAGAACTAGCACTCCTGAAAGAAAGGAAGGTAGAGCACTTGCCCGCGAAAGGCAAAGGTCCCGAGTTCGAGTCTCGGTCGGGCACACAGTTTTAATCTGCCAGGAAGTTTCAGAGCTCAATCACTTTCAACGTAGACTAGCCACTGCATGTCACCTAAAGTAACAAATCCATGAGGGACATATCAGCTCTTCTAAAGCTCCCCAAGTCGGCTGCTGGTGATGTGATTGTGCAGCAGAAACGTGAGGTATCAACCACTGCTAAACCGAAACCATGCAGACCACATTCACGGACGGAGAGAGACAGGCGACCTTTATGGAGGGTGGTTGTAAAATACACTACCGGCCATTAAAATTGCTACACCACGAAGACGACGTGTTACAGACGCGAAATGTAACCGACAGGAAGAAGATGCTGTGATATGCAAATGATTAGCTTTTCAGAGCATTCACACGAGGTTGGCGACGGTGGCGACACCTATAACACGAGGAAAGTTTCCATCCGATTTCTCATACACGAACAGCAGTTGAGCGGCGTTGCCTGGTGAAACGTTGTTGTGACCCCTCGTGTAAGGAGGAGAAATGCGTACCATCACGTCTCCGACTTTGATAAAGGTCGGATTGTAGCCTATCGCGATTGTGGTTTATCGTATCACGACATTGCTGCTCGCGTTAGTCGAGATCCAAATGACTGTTATCAGAATATGGAATCGGTGGGTTCAGGAGAGTAATACGGAATACCGTGCTGGATCCCAACGGCCTCGTATCACTAGCAGTCGAGATGACAGGCATCTTATCAAATGGCTCTGAGCACTCTGAGGTCATCAGTCACCTAGAACTTAGAACTAATTAAACCTAACTAACCTAAGGACGTCACACACATCCATGTCCGTGGCAGCATTCGAACCTGCGACCGTAGCGGTCGCTCGGCTCCAGACTGTAGCGCCTAGAACCGCACGGCCATTCAGACCGGCAGGCATCTTATCCGCATAAGCTGTAACGGATCGTGCAGCCACGTCTCGATCCCTGAGTAAACAGATGGTGACGTTTGCAAGACAACAACTATCTGCACGAACAGTTCGACGACGTTTGCAGCAGCATGGACTATCAGCTCGGAGACCACGGCTGCGGTTACTCTTGATGCTGCATCACAGACAGGAGCGCCTGCGATGGTGTACTCAACGACGAACCTGGGTGCACGAATGTCAAAACGTCATTTTTTCGGATGAATCCACGTTCTGTTTACAGCATCATGATGGTCGCATCCGTGTGGCGACATCGCGGTGAACGCACATTGGATGCGTGTATTCGTCATCGGCATACTGGCGTATCACCCAGCTTGATGGTATGGGATGCCATTGGTTACACGTCTCGGTCACCTCTTGTTCGCATTGACGGCACTTTGAACAGTGGACGTTACATTTCAGATGTGTTACGACCCGTGGCTCTACCCTTCATTCGATCCCTGCGAAACCTTACATTTCAGGAGGATAATGCACGACCGCATGTTGCAGGGATGTTCGACTGCTGCCCTGGCCAGCACATTCTCCAGATCTCTCACCAACTGAAAACCTCTGGTCAATGGTGGCCGAGCAACTGTGTCGTCACAATACGCCAGTAACTACTCTTGATGAACTGTGGTATCGTGTTGAAGCTGCATGGCCAGCTGTACCAGTACACTCCATCCAAGCTCTGTTTGACTCAATGCCCAGGCGTATCAAAGCCGTTATTACGGCCAGAGGTGGGTGTTTTGGGTACTGACTTCTCCGGATCTATGCACCCAAATTGCGTGAAAATGTAATCACATGTCAGTTCTAGTATAATATATTTGTCCAATGAATACCCGTTTATCATCTGCATTTCTTCATGGTGTAGCAATTTTAATGGCCAGTAGTGTAGCATGAAATCAGTCGAAGGAATCACTCATGCGTTCCAAAGTGGTACCAACAGTACAGGGAGTTGAAAATAATGGATTACAATGATCGATCAACTTCTCATAAACCACACGTTTCTGTAGGCAATTCTAAGCGACGCTGCGGGTGACATAAAGAGCGAAGCCACTGGAAATTGGATGACTGGAAAAGAGTGCTTTTGAGTTATGAATCACACATAGCCCGTGGAAACCGAATGGAGAACGTTACCCGCTGTCATATTTAGAGCCGAGAGTGATGTACAGAGCAGTTGGTTTTATGGTATGACGGTGTTTTTCATGGTTAGGGCGCTGTTCTTTTTTTAGCTTAAGAAAATACGAGCGACATTTTTAAAGCAAGAACCGATAGCGCATCGCGTCCGTGCCTCCTGACACGTGATGTCCGTTCGCGATTGGCCACTCTTGGCCAGTCTGTCGCTACGCCGCCATTACGGTTCACGTCTGTGCCGGTGTTGGTTGTATGGTTACACTGCTTCGTTTATCGCCATGTCAATCCACACTCCCGCCGATTGTGAAGTGTTTTCGGTAAATCGGTTCTCAAATGTACAACAAGTTCGTCCGGCTGTAATTCACCTGTAGCTTATTGAAATGCACGGTGCAGGTGTAATAAATTATGGAATTGTGTAAATAGTGTACGCTGTTTAATTAATGACGAAGAACGATCTGGACGGCCTACTATCATGGTGGAAGGCTTGACACAAAAAGTTGATGAACCAATTCGCGAAAATAGGCGCTTCACTATTAACGGGCTGCATCAGAAATTTCCACAAGTTTCAAGATCAGTAGTTTTTCACATTGTTGTTGACAAACTTCGTTTCAAAATAATGTGTGCGAGATGGGTGCCGAAAATGATGACAGAAGAACGCAAAACAAAGTGAATGGCACATTCTTCGTCCTTTCTGGAGAGCTATTACAAGGACGGTGACGAGTTCTTGAGTTACATTGTGTCAGGTGATAAAACGTGGATTGTGCACTACACTACGGAGAGAAAACATCAATCCAGTGAGTGGCATCATTCAAACTCCCGTATGAAACCGCAAAAACTCAAACATCAATCTTGATCACGGAAAATGATTGCCACGGTTTTTTGGGACAGGAAAGGCATTCTTTTGTCAGACTTTTTGCCAGGGAAATGACAATATATGCTAAGAGATACTGTGAAACATTAGTGAAGTTTAGGCGCGTTACTCAAAATCGCCGGGCGGGCAGTGCGCTCTAGCGGCGTAGTTCTGCTTCACGACAATGCTCGGCCTCACGTTGCGGCAACAACAAAGACCCAACTGGGCAAGTTTCCTTGGGAATTAAGGGATTATCCGCCATACAGCATACTTAGCACCAGAAAACTTGCATCTGTTTCCAAAACTGAAGGAATTTCTTAGTGGGAAGCGCATGGAAAATAATGACATGTTGAAAGAAATTGTTGCTAACTGGTACAACGGTAAGGCGGCATAGTTCTTTGATGCTAGGATGCAAAAGCTGGTGCCACGACTTGACAAATGTTTAAATATATATATGAAGATAGTAACTGTTCTCGAAAGAACAGATACCATTGATGACAGTGCAGCTTCTCTAGAGTAAATGGTAATTAATTGAAACCCTCAACTGCCGGCAGGTGTTGTTGATATACCTCGATGGGGGACAGTTGAAAATGGGTGCCCCGACCAGGACTCGAACCCAGGATCTCCCGCTTACATGGCAGACGCCATCGAGGACACAGATGAATAGTGCGACTGCAAGGACTTATCCCTTGCACGCCTCCCGTGAGACCCACATTCCCAACTGTCCACAATCCACATGCGCAATGTACCTAATAGATATTTGCCCATCCACTCATTACTCGCACACACTAAGGTGCCGATTTCCGTACGAGTTCGGGCAACCTGTGCGCATTCGCACAGACCAAGGTCAATGGCTGGGTAGCCTTTAACTATATATATGAAGATAGTAACTGTTCTCAAAAAATTCAGACACCATTTATGACAGTGCAGATTCTCTAGAATAAACGATAATTAATTGAAACCCTCAGCTGCCGACAGATGTTGTTGATATACCTCGATGGGGACAGCTGAAAACGTGTGGTATCTATTCTTTCGAGAACAGTGACTATTTTCATATATATAATTAAGGGCTACCCAGCGATTGACCTTCGTCTGTGCGAATGCGCGCAGGTTGCTCGAACTCGTGCGGGAATCGACACCTTAGTGTGCGCGAGTAATGAGTGGATGGGCAAATATTTATTAGGTACATTACGTATGTAGATTGTGAACAGTTGGGAATGTGGGTCTCACGGGAGGCGTGCAAGGGATAAGTCCCTGCAGTTGCACTATTCACATGTGTACTCGGTGGCTCGCCGGCACGGTAGCTCAGTGTGTTCGGTCAGCCCTCTGTAATAAAAAACTGAGTAAAGGAATCAATGATCAACTTGAACGGATGTCTTGTGACGTCCGCCCAGACCAAACGCAACGAACAAAATGAAAAGAAAAAAAAGAATAAAAAAATGGCTTACTGTCATGTAAACCGGAGATCCTGGGTTCGAGTCCTGGTCGGGGCACATATTTTCAGCTGTCTCCATCGAAGTATATCAACAACACCTGTCGGCAGATGAGGGTTTGAATTAATCATCATTTAAATATTTAAATGTTTATGGTGAGTTATGTTGAAAAGCGAAAGAATGTGCATATTGTGGTTTGTGATATAATTTAGTTTCATAAATAAAGTTTCTCTTACTCCGCCGCAAATCGGTTCTTACTTTAAAAATGATCCTCGTATGAACACATTTTACAGCTCTGTGTACTGCTTACAGTAGCGGAATGGTTCTGAGACGGAGATTCTTTGTGTCAGCGTGACAGTGCCCTCTCTCATAAACTATCATTTGTGAGGCAGTTGTTTGAGGACAGTAACATTCCTGAAACGGACTGGACTAGCCAGAGACCAGACCTGAAAGCAGTGGAAGAAGACCTTTGGGATGAGCCCACCTTCGAACGTCACTACCTCGTCTCGTTTCGGATCTCGAGGAAGAACGGCATACCATTCCTCCACAGACATTCAGACACGTCGTTGAAAGTGTTCCTAGCAGAGTTCAAACGATCATAAAGGCGAAGAGTGGACACAATCCATTTTAATGTACTGGTAAGTGCCCAGTTACTTTTTATCACACAGCTTGTTGCAGCGAAGATTTACTTCGTAACGTTTATTAGTCTACCTGGATGAAGCCTTGGCTCTGGTACTCTGTTCATATCAGTCTAAATAAGGACCGCTAGCCTCGCTTGGATCAACGAGGCAGAGTTAAAATTTTGTAGATCCATTTTTTCATATAAGTTAAAATCGTAATTCCATCTGTCCACCTAATTAAAGCACTGTATCCGAGATCCGGTCACTGAAGTGTGTGTGTGTGGGGGGGGGGGGGGGGGGGGAGGGGGTACCCTGCTAACAGGCCATACGCCACCTGGCCTCAAGGAACTTCCACTATTAATCTCAACCACCACAAAGCAAGATGACCGTTCGAAGTCAACAGTGGAGGAAGCTCTTGCAAAAACACCACATTTCGGCTTTGCACGGAAACAAACGTAATTAGTTGGCTTCAATTAGGCTTCGGCAGGTCCGTCTCATTCACGTTCAGTAAACACTGCTCTGCAGCTGGCTACTTGGCTCCGCTTCCTAATATGAGGCCTCTGCCTACTCGGCGTCTGCACAGTCAGTGAACAGACACACTCTCCTAGAAAATCACCCCGTACACGGACTTCACTTTAAGATTCTTGTAGGCTTTCCGCATTTGACAAAATTGCTTGGTTGATCACTAAAGGTCACTGACTACCGAGTCACAAGTTATAAGTTCCACCCCAGCTTTTGTAATTTACGATTCGTGCGCCCCAGGGCAGGCAATTAAATGTGCTGCAGATCTTATCCATATAAATAAAAATGCAGAATTTCGTTTGTTCAGAATCTTACATCTTCGAAAGTTCTTCAGCAATTTCTTTGAAATTTTGACGTAAGGTTGAAACTTCTTTATTTAAATGAGTGTGTCCGTACTTAAATTGCTGAATGACTGAGAAGATGAAACTTCTATGTTATTTGATTCTGCAACAGCTGAGTAAAACTGAGCCTACTTTCTCTTCACTTATTCGTATCATGTCAACACTGACTCACAATATTCTAGTGCAACGCAATCTGACTGCTCAAAAAATTACAACCTAACTTCAAATAATTAATTCAAAAGAATGGCTCTGACTAAAATGAAATCTTAACAATAACCTATACATATCATTAAGCACATTACCTCACAAAAATCTTCATTACGCGAACTACTGCAATACAGCGAGCGTCAATACTTCCAGCTAAATAAAAGATTCTAACTACTAAAGCCACTAACTACCAATAGGTATATGGTTAGCAAAGGAAAGATTTTGTTGCAAACCAAATAATGTGAGAGATATACAATCAAGAATAATTTTCAATTTCCAAGTCGGATACTTCCAGATCGTTAGCCTACGCTAACACTTGGGACCTCTACCCTCCATCAATGCTAACTTCTCACATTTAACATCTCTCGCTGCTGGCTGTTCATCTCCAACTGCTCAACAGTACTTCCATCACTGCTGGCGACTAACTTCCAACTGCCCAACACTACTGGCGATTAACTACCAACAACGAGTCCAACCAGCCACAGAGTCTTTTACAAAGAAAGCGCAGTCAGAGATCCAATGTAAAGCGCTAGACGGAGCTGCCAACACAGAAGCAGCCCACTTACAAGGCCGCATCTGAATGGGCATGCGTTTTAATATCGCATATAAGCGAAACTTTGTTTCCAATAATCTCAAAAGTTTTTGAGAGATTTACTTGCAATTTTTATATGTTACTCTCGTAAACATCCTAATAGACAAATACACATTTTAAAATGTATATAGTATATAAATATTTGTATAAATAGGTTCTAGGCGCTTCAATCCGGAACCGCGTGACTGTTATTGTCGCAGGTTCGAATCCTGCCTCGGGCATGGGTGTGTGTAATGTCCTTAGCTCAGTTACGTTTAAGTAGTTCTAAGTTCTAGGGGACTGATGACCTCAGATGTTAAGTCCCATAGTGCTCAGAGCCATTTGAACCATAAAGGGGAAGAGTTGTTAGCAAAAAAAATCGAAAATTTTTTGACAGATTTACTTCAAATTTTTACACCTTACGCTAATAAACATTCAGATGCACGTAAGCTATATATTTTTGAAAATGGCGACGTACAGGCCTTCTATTAAAACCGGTTGTGAGAAAAAATGGAGTGCTATGCTGGTTCAAATGGCCCTGAGCACTATGCGACTTAACTTCTGAGGTCATTAGTCGCCTAGAACTTAGAACTAATTAAACCTAACTAACCTGAGGACATCACACACATCCATACCCGAGGCAGGATTCGAACTTGCGACCGTAGAGGTCCCTCGGTTGCAGACTGTAGCGCCTAGAACCGCACGGCCACTCCGGCCGGCGAGTACTGTGCTATGCCGTTTTCTTTATCGCAGTGAGTTTTAACTGTGGTAGCAAGGCGTGTGAATTGGTAGACAGATTACTTATGCTATATACACGGACCAGTCATATTAACGTAACCACCGCCTACATTCGACGTCAATGTGCAATAACCACTCACCGACTGCAAGGGGCAGCACTAGCAGAAGGTAGTCTACAAAGCGTGTCGATGGGGCGCTGAAAACGGTACAGTCGTTGTAATGCGGGAACAGAGGGATTTATCTGACGTCCAAAAGGGCCTGCTCATTGGTTTTGGGCCAAGGGTGGAAGCACTTCCGAAACAGCTGAGTTTGTAAAGTCCGTTGACGCTGTGGTTAACGTATACGTTGCAAGGCAAAGGGCGTTGAGGCAGCTGTGGTGCAGCATAAGCCATAGATGACAGGGGCGAACGGACTTGGAACTGCGGGAAACTGACCGTCCAAATGAGACTAGGCGTTAACAACAGTGTCTCCTCGACCGTTCCGCGAACGTTGCTGCATATAGGCCTCGCAACAGGATCTTTGTTCTGGCACCCAAGCTGACTGCTGTTCGTCAGCTACGACGGCTGGAATCTGCACGCCAATACCACAACTGGACGTTCACTAAGTGGTCAGGTGGCCTTATCAGATGAATCACGTTTCATGCTCCAACGGACAGATGCGTGTACGGCATGAAACCCCGAAAGCAAAGGGTTCCCGGCCGGAGAAGGGAGTGTTATGGACTGAGGAATGGTTTCGTAGCATTCCCTGGGTTATTTCGTCATTCTGGAGGGCACGCTGGATCAGCACTAGTATTTCTCTATCTTTGGGGATCATGTCCATGCTACATACAGTTTGTCTTTTCTTGACCCGATGGCATCGACCAAGAGGACAATGCCACGTGTAACACAGCTTGCAGTGTACGTGCGTGGTTTGAAGAGTACCAGGATGAGTTAACCGTCTTCTCCTGGCCACCAAACTGTTCGCGCCATGCATCCTCAACTGAGTAATCTACTGCAGCTGGAGTCGGCATGGTTCTTCATCCCTCTCGGTACTTCGAGGACCTCACTCACTCTCTTTCTGTACGTCTCCAAGCGGTCCGCACTGCAAAACGCTTTTGACAGGTGATTCCGTTAATGTAACTGAGCAGTGTATGTACAAGAACCGAGAAGAAACAATGAGCATGTAAGGCCAAAAGACCAATGTCCACGCCCCTTACATACCCTACCAAGCTCGATAATAACAATTAACACGAAGGTCGTTAATGTACTTTGGTGGTTGTTCTATCTATCACATAGAATTGCAAGTATTATCATTAACATGGTGTGTACAAGTGCGAAGTTACGTCAACATCTGACCATGTCTTCTGGTTGCCTTGCGTGGTCTAGTGACTAGCGCTGTTGCCTCTGGATGGCAAGATTCCAGTTTCGATTCCCGGCCGGGTCCGGGAGTTTGTCTGTCCGGGGACTGGGTGTTCGTGTTGTCCTCATCATTCCATCATCACTCGGGAAGTGGCGAGTCTAGGTGTGATAAGACTGGGAATTTTGTACGGGTGCTGGTAACCACGCAGTTGAGCACAGCGGGAATCATTCAACTCGTACAAGCAACTGGCTGCAACAATTTCTATGGATGTATAATATAAAGATCATACAGGGTCACTCGTATCCAAAGCTGGAAGCAGACTTCAGTTCATGACAAGGATACGGGGAAAAGTCTGGAAAGGATATTGCTAAAATGATGTCCGTGTGATCCATCCGACAATAATGCTCCGACGTGTGGGACCCATAGGAAATGGATTAGCAGGGTCTATAAAGAAGAGCAGCACGAATTGCCACATTCTTGACCAATGGGAGAGCGCACACGGAAACAATGAAAAGCCTGAATTCGTGCTTATTTCAGAACAGGCCGTAAACTATGCCGCTAAAGTCTACTTACAAAGTTATAAGAACGAGTATTATGTGAGGAAATTAGGCACATACTGCAGCCCTCGAAGTATCGTTCCCGTAGAGACCACATTAGTCTAATTACAGCGCCTGCAGACGCTTTTAAGCAGTCTTTCTTCCTGCGCTCCACCGCCAATGGAACGGAAAGTAACCCTAATTTGACGCGCTACGGAAAGTACCCTCAGCCATGCATGTCCCAGTAATTTAGCGTATGACTATGGATGTAAACGGTAGCGTTGAAATTATCCTGGAAAAGCACTCAAAGCTGCCACATAAGTGAACGAAACGTAGACGAATAGCTGGAGCAGTCCCTGGAAGAGACAAAAAACAAACAATTAACGGAAAGATGTAACCGCCATTTGACTGTATGATATGCTTTATTACATGATCTAGATTCCAGCCTTTGGCCATTTTCAAGTGTTACAACCGGAATAAATGAATACACAGTAAAATTACAAGTAGCAGAAAGTACGAAAATATAATTAATGCGTGGATTACGTGATTTGTTTTCTTACTTGCATGACATAAATCATCTGAATAGCGTGGAACACAAGTCATCGTTACAATATATATCTTTGGTTTTATAAAACTGATGTTTCGTAAGTAAAAGTGAGAATATTCTTTTGGTATGTTAATTGGCTGGCCACTTGCATGACTTATTTACATCCATAGAAATACTCTATGCTGTTCCCTGTATAACTTGTGTTGTATATTACCACCAAGAAGACAATAAGAATAATTTTTTGATATTTATCCACTGAGTTGTATTTTCAGAATGAGATGTGTTCTCCAGCATGGCTATATAAAAAGTTTTTTGAATGTTATGTCGTCTTTCGTAATTAACTCCAGATTACTGTTACCAGATTTTTAGTTTAGTTTTTTAAAATAATAGAAGAATTACTTCTGCATTAAAATTCATTTTAAAAATGATGATTGTCCTTTAAACTTTATAATTTTTTAAAATAATGGAACAACTCGTGTTTCGTACTACATTACTACATTTATAAATGAAGAAATGTCCCTTACATTTTATCTTTTCAATTTTTAGTACATTTCCTGTATTTCTCAACCCTCAATAAGAGGCCTACCTTTTATCTTAAATGCATGGTTAAATAATATTGTAGTATGGAATGCATGTACGAGTAACACTGTGAACATTGTGTGTATTGGTTTCCTCCTCCTCCTCCTCCTCTTTCTTCTTCTTCTCCTCCTCCTCCTCTTTTTCTTCACCTACTTAATTAGACGACCGCACCAACCCTCCCCTCCCCCTCTTTTGCTCCACCAACTCAATCAGATTACTGCACCATGCCCCCCCTCCACCCCCACACCACTCACAACATTCCACACCTTTGCTATCCCTTAGTTGTGATTTATTTTTGTTAACTCCAATCTGCACTTTATCCTCACCCACTATGCTCCCACACCCTGTTCTTTCCCTGTTGTCTTCTTCAATGCTTGATCTTTTATAAGAATCTTTAAACCTTTCGTGTAAAGGGGATTGTAACCTTTAACTATGTTTTAACCATTTATTTTATAGTATGGACAATGCATCAAACATGCTTTTGTCTAATGTCGTTGCCCGCATCTCGTGGTCGTGCGGTAGCGTTCTCGCTTCCCACGCCCGGGTTCCCGGTTTCGATTCCCGGCGGGGTCAGGGATTTTCTCTGCCTCGTGATGGCTGGGTGTTGTGTGATGTCCTTAGGTTAGTTAGGTTTACGTAGTTCTAATTTCTAGGGGACTGATGACCATAGACGTTGAAGTACTTGACGATATTTATAACTATTTGTTTTTATAACGGACGATGTATCAGATGTTTAGCGATCTCAGCAGATTGAATTTCCATGTACCTTAAATTACGATGGTGTATGTTGCGATCTTTATATGCACACTGTGAAGTTGGTACTCCATATTATATGATGTAAACAATGGTATCTTATACACATTGCAAAAATAATATAACCAGCAGATTCCCTGACATACCATAGATTAAATGGTGCAGACAGCGATGTATCTGCGACGATCTTCGACGATCATTTTACTTATGTTTATAGTGATTGCTGCTTAGACACAGTGAAAGGAAGTGTAAACCTGTGATTTGGCCATACGTTTTATTTCACAGCCTTTTCCTGTAAATAAGTCATGCAAGTCTCCAGCCAATTAACATACCAAATGTTCTCACTTTTACTTGCGAAACATTAGGTTATACACATATATAAAAAAAAGTTTTGCATCACCTCGGTTCCGAGGGTTCCGGAACCTGTACAGAAAATTGGAATAGAGATGAACATAAATATCATATCCACCCTTTTTAATGCTCGTGAAAACCACAGCAAGACCTTCAGAGGTGGTGGTCCAGATTGCTGTACACACCGCTACCTCTAATACCCGGTAGCACGTCCTCTTCCACTGATGCTTGCCTGTATTCGTCATGGCATGCTATCCCCAAATTCATCAAGGCACTGTTGGTACAGATTGTCCCACTCCTCAACGGCGATTTGGCGTAGATCCCTCAGAGTTGTTGGTGTGTCACATTGTCCATAAACAGCCCTTTTCAATCTATCCCAGGCATGTTCGATGGGATCATGTTTGGAGAACAAGCTGGCCACTCTAGTCGATTGGTGTCATTATCCTGAAGGGAGTCATTCAGACGATGTGCACGATGGGGGTGTGGATTGTCGTCCGTGAAGGCGAATGCCTCGCCAGTTTGCTGCCGATATGGTTGCAGTACCGCTCGGAGGATGGCATTCACGTATCGTACAGCCGTTACGGCGCGTTCCATGACCACCAGCGGCGTACGTTGGCCCCACATAGAGCCCCCCAAAGCTGCAGGGAACCGCCGCCTTGCTGCACTCGCTGGACAGTGTGTTTAAGGCGTTCAGCGTGACCGGGTTGCCTCCAAACACGTCTCCGACGATTGTCTGGTAGAAGGCATATGCGACACTCATCGGAGAAGAGAAAGTGATGCCAATCCTGAGCGGTCCATTCGGCGTGTTGTTGGGCCCATC
The DNA here is from genome assembly GCF_021461395.2 of Schistocerca americana. NCBI lineage: Eukaryota > Metazoa > Arthropoda > Insecta > Orthoptera > Acrididae > Schistocerca > Schistocerca americana. The sequence continues at coordinate 441,380,549 of NC_060125.1, read as the reverse complement.
TGTACCGCGCTGCATGGTGTGGTTGCAACGATGGACCTCTCCATGGACGTCGGGAGTGAAGTTGCACATCATGTAGCCTATTGCTCACAGTTTGAGTCATAACACATCCTGTGGCTGCACTAAAAGCATTATTCAACATGGTGGCATTGCTGTTAGGGTTCCTCCGACCCATAATCCTTAGGTAGCGGTCATCCACTACAGTAGTAGCCTTTGGGTGGCCTGAGCGAGCCATGTCATCGACAGTTCCTGTCTCTTTAACTCCTCCACGTCCGAACAACATCGCTTTGATTCACTCTGAGACACCTGGACACTTCCCTTGTTGAGAGTTGTTCTTGGGACAAAATAACAAAGCGGACGCGATCGAACCGCGGTCTTGACCGTCTCAGCATGGTTGAGCTACAGACAACATGAGGCGTGTACCTCCTTCCTGGTGGAATGACTGGAACTGATTGGCTGTCGGACCGCCTTCATCTAATAGGTACTGCTCACGCAAGCTTGTTCACCTCTTTGGGCGGCTTTAGTGACATCTCTGAAAAGTCAGAGGGAATGTATCTGTGATACAATATCCACAGTTAACGTCTATCTTCAGGAGTTTTGGGAACTGGGGTGATACAAAACTATTTTTATGTGTGTATAATCGAAGATGGATTTTGACGTGCAAGTATGAGAACAAATCATGCCATCTATACGTTAATTATATTTTTGCGCAACTTTTCTGCTATTTGTATCTTTGCTATGAATTCATTTATTCCAGTTGTAACACTTAAAAATGACCAATGACAAAAATATGGATCATGTAATAAAGCACATCATACAGTCAAATGACGGTTGTATCTTTCCGTAAGTTTTATGTAAGTGTGACTTCATATGAAGGAAAAATCGTCAGAAAACCAACAGATTGATTGCGCAGGTGGTCACCAATGTATCGAGTATCTGGACGGGGAAAGAGACCACACATGTGACCGCAAGAGCCACTGTGGTTTGCCGTTCTCAGAAAGCGCACCGGAAAGCTTGAAAGATTCAGGGAGAAAGTGGAACGTCGACAGGCAGCGGCAAGGAACCGAAACTAGGAACTAGGAACTAGGAACTAGGAAAGAGGGGACGTTAAATGGTCATACAGAAGATTTTAAAATAGGTGACAAACAGATCGTTCGGTCGATGAATTAACCGGTTATAATTGGAAGGTGGTATGAAAACTGCTGGCCTTTACTCGGTGCATAGTTTAGGAATTTATATTATCTTGCTTCTACCATCATTATCATCAACATCATCATCATTATGGATTAGGCTTTTGGAACTGTTTCGCCCAACCTGATCTCACTCTTCCCACTGTAAGATTCCCCTGAGACCTGCAGTTCATTTAATGTGATGCTACTGTAATTTTTAATCCGTCTCAAATATGCTACTGTTTCTCTTTATATTTTTTATTGTGTGACTGGTTGCAGTCTTAATGACAACTGAAACTCCTCATTGGACACCCCTCAGATTTAGTGATAAGAGGGCCCAGTGGATAGCCCTTCAGAAACTGAACACAGATCAAGCATGAAAACAGGAAGAAGGTGTACTGAACTGTGTAAAAGGAAGCAAAATAGGAACAGTGAACAATTCAAGCTAAAGATGTGCAGCATGGGAGGAGAGTGCCACAACTATGGCGTCGTGGTTGTGTGGCCACCGAGTTGGATTGTGAAGCGGGAGATCCGTATTGAAACCTCCCTCGCGGCACACGATTATGAACTTTACGTTCGGTCTTTGATATTCTAACATTCTGCGTGGTGTCTGTTTGTTTTAAGTCGCGCAACGACGCTCTGAGTGTGTTTTTTAGGGAATTGACTAGTTTGAACCTGCGACCTGTTGCTGATAAGGAGACGCCAGACCACACATGACATGTAGAGTTCCGAAGAGTTCATTGAGACTAGCGATGATATGAAATGAAATGTCGTGTGGCTAAGGCCCCCCGTCGGGTAGACTGTTCGCCTGGTGCAGGTCTTTCGATTTGACGCCACTTCGGCGACCTGCGCGTCGATGTGGATGAAATGATGATGATTAGGACAACACAACACCCAGTCCCTGAGCGGAGAAAATCTCCGACCCAACCGGGAATCGAACCCGGGACCTTAGGCTTGACATTCCGTCGCGCTGACCACTCAGCTACCGGGGCCGGACAGCGATGATATAATCAAATACTTAATGATTTCAGCGTCAGCTCCACTGCACTCCCTGTAAAAGAATCTTAATACTAACTAAATTTAGTGGAAGGGGTTCAAGGCTTTCCTATTTTTAGTTAGCTTGTAAAATAACGTCGAAAAAGCAGTTAAGTTTACCATTGGAAATTTTATTCTACTCACAAAACATTGTTTATAAATTGCACTATTGATAAAAGGAAATATTTTAATACAGGATGATAAAAACCAACTGCGTTCAACAAAAATGTGAACGAATATTCCCTGAATGGGTTTCCAAGTTCTACAATGGATCGAAGGATGGCCTATGCCATATCTAGATTTAAGTTAAGTTTCATAAAAGAGAAAACTATCAAAATGGTCTACAGTGACCCTCAATTATCTTTAATTACTTATCTAACTTGTCGTAAATTACAGTGGCTTCTCAATAATTATATGACAGAAAAATCATCGCGTTTCAGATTTTTGCTTCACGTAGCAAATGTGAACACCATGAGATTTAATTGACGATCGACACTAGTATTACGTAAAAAGGGGATGTAACAGATGAGACTTCTGCAGCTCTGAGTGAAGCGTTATGCGCTGTTATGCGGCATCGCGTGCGTTCATTACCTTGACGGTGTTTAGGCAGCGTCAGGGGGCGGCGGCCGGCGCAGCTCCACACCTCGCCATCTCGGAAGCAACTCTCTCTAACTTCTCCTTACTACAATTTACCGAAGTTGGTTTAAAAAAAGCTATCTGGCTGTGTTTTCAACTGACCAATCAGGGTCTCAATGCTAACCTTAAGCTCCGCCTACAAAAGTTCTGTCTATCCAACGAGAAACGTTATATTTTTCGTGGTGGGGCAATGTTTTTAACGTTTGCAACGTAACAGAGACGCGAAAAAATCTCACGCTAAAACTAGCAGCTGGCGTGGCCCTTTTAGTGTTATCGTAAGATCTATACTGTTCTTCTGGAGGGCTCTATCTTTTAACATGGGCTGGGGGGTGGTTCTGGTGGTCGGCAGGCGATGTGGGTGTCCGTCCCTTATCGTAGGGCCTTCTAGCTTAACACAGTTCTGCTCTCGGCTTCTGTTCTCGTTTCTTCCCTCGGAACTGCGTTTGTTTCACGGTGGGAAGGTATGACATGCATGTAGGCGTTCTTGTGTTAGTCTGTGGTATTCCATGTGCTCACTCGTTGATTGTATTACTTTGGTTAATTTAATGTCAGGATTTATTTGGAGCTATGTGACATACTGCCGGATTTGCTATCATGTCAGGGTTTTCATGGAAGGTGTTGGATTTGCCTGACACCTTACAATTTGTGTATATCCTTCCGTAGTCTTGGCAGATGTCGTACTACATCCTGGTTATAGAATATGAGTCATGTGGTAAAAATATATTACTGTCGCAAGTAAATATGGTGATTAGTGAGAGCAGGCGAGATGCCACATAGACCTCTCCATATGAGCCACCGAGGACACAGAGGATAGTGCGACTGCAGGGATTATCTCGCGCACGCCTCCCGCGAGACCACTCACCTTGTATGTCCACACACTACATTCGTAGTGTCCCATCCCAACACACTCATTACTCGTGGAAGACATTCTTACCAATTCCCGTAAGAGTTCGGGGAATATGTGTGCATCCACACAGAAGAAGGTCATTGCCGCTATTGCCAGAAGTATATATTTATACGGATATGGTGTCCGAAAGAGCCGCGCGGGATTAGCCGAGCGGTCAGGCGCTGCAGTCATGGACTGTGCAGCTGGTCCCGGCGGTGGTTCGAGCCCTCCCTCGGGCATGGGTGTGTGTGTTTGTCCTCAGGATACTTTAGGTTAAGTAGTGTGTAAGCTTAGGGACTGATGACCTTAGCAGTTAAGTCCCATAAGACTTCACACACATTTGAACATTTTTTTTGTCCGAAAGAACAGACACCATATCCACATAAATCTGAGGGGGGGTGAGATGGGGAGTTTCCCTTGTGAGTTGTATTCTGGTATCTTCCTTTTTTGATATGTAAATGCCGTTTCTTCTTTTGGTGACTGCCCAGATTTTACTTCCTTACGTCATTGTCGCTATGCCTACTTTTTTTTTGTAGAATTGAGTAATACTCAGAGCTTGTTTTGTCTTTTTGATTTGTTCTTACTTCTTGATATATTCCGACTTTTTTTTATTACGCCTCTGATTGGTGAAAGAGGCACAGCACACTTCAAGTAAGTTTCATCCTGTAGAACCATTTTTGATGTTCTTGATTCCTCACCGCAGGATGTCATTACTTTCATGTTTTCAGTTGAGACCTTGCAGTTATGCACATCTGGACTTCATCTTAGTTTCCACCTAGGACTAAATCTTCGGCAGATAATGTGTTGATAAACAGTTGTTATTATCGCCACTTTCAAAAAGGCTTGACGTTTCCATTTCTGAATTACAGAGGCGATAAATCAACTAGAATGTGACAGGGCTGAATTGCACAGCTTTCTAATGCGAATTGCACAGCTCTTTAATGTAGGTTGTTCATACTCATATTTTGAATCTAATCTCATCGAATAAAATTTTTATAAAAAAAACGAGTAGACTGGGTTTTTAACTTTCTTCCATTACTTTACACAGTATGACTCCATTCACGTAATCGAAAGTTTTTTCAAGATGTACAAGTGCAGTGTCGCTTTTTAGTTGGTACTGCCTGCTCTATTCAACCTATCTCAAATTAGTTAGTTAGTTGGTTAGTTATGTAGTTACATGTTTCATAGATCATTTGATCTATTCTTTCGTTTTTCGTTTTTTAAACAGTACCAATTTTTAAATAGAAGTTCGTACATGAAAACAAGGTGTTGTCCATGATAAATGATTTTAGATTAGATTTAAAACTTGCTTTGGTACCTGTCAGGCATTTTTTGCTATTGGGCAAATGATCAAAACTTTTTGTTGCTGTATATTGAACTCCGTTCTGATCCACTGACAACTTTAATAATGACTAATAAATCTCATTTGTTCCTCTAGTGTTGTAGGTACGGGTCTCACCATTCTTCTCAGATTGTGGTGGATTATTTATGACCAATTTCATTAGCGAATACACTGACCTGCCAGAACACTATGGCCACCGACCTACTATCGATATAAACCAGTCCAGGCGATAGCAGCGTCACCTGTCGAGGAATGACTGCTAGTCACACACACACGCGGTGCCTGTAGTGTAACAGTGAGCGTGCTATCCGACCGTAGAATGGGGAAGGCGCGCGATCTATCTGAGTTTGATGAGAGGAGATTGTAATGGCCCGGAAGTTCGGCACGAGCATTTCAGAAACTGCACGATTTGTCGGGTGTTCGAGTAGTGCTGTTGTGACTGTCTTCACAGGTGGCGAAACCAAGTTGAAACCACGTCCAGACGTTGCAGCGTCAGGCGGTGGCCCCTCATTACAGATGTCGGGCGTCGTAGGCTGGGCAAACTGATAAAACAGGACAGGTGGCGAACTGTGGCGGAACTAACATCAGGGGCGGAGGATATGTCTGTCTGAACACACATTGCACCGAATGCTCCTAGCGATGGGCCTCCGCATCCGGACAAGCCTCGTACATGCCAATGTTAACACCACGACATCGGCAACTACGAAACGGGCACGTGACCATCGCCCCTGGGCGTTGGCGCAGTGGCAAAGCGTTGCATGGTCTGTTGAATTCCGATACCTTCTTCATGTTGCGGATGTGAGGGCGTCAATCCGTCGTCTTCCAGGGGAACAGCTCCTTGACACCTGTACTCCAGAACGGAGACAAACTGGCGGCGGCTCCATTATGCTCTGGATAACATTCACGTGGGCATCCATGGGTCCAGTGGAGCTCATGCAAGGCACCATGGCGGCCAAGGAGTGTCGTACGCTGGTTGCAGACAACGTACACCCATTCATGACGATCATGTTTCCCAACGGCAGTAGCATTCCCCGTGTCACAAGGCCAGGAGTGTGTTGAAGTGGTTCGAGGAACTCAGTGGCGAAATCCAATCGAAATGCTGACGCCCACCAGATATGAACCCGACCGAACACACCTGGGATGTGATTGAAAATGGCATCAGAGCTCATCGCCCACCTCCCCGGAATTTACGGGAATTCCGTAACTTGAGTGTGCAGATGTGGTGGCAACTCCCACCAACGACCTACCAAGACCTCACTGCTTCCATGCCACGACTCATCGCCGCTGTTATCCGTGCCAAAGGTCGATATACCTGCTATTAGGTGGGTAGTCACTATGTTTTGACTGATCAGTGTATATGTATAGTGATGGTGCAGTCAAAATGCCCAACTCTTTCAAGAGGCACCTATGCGACGATAGCGGGTGAACATTGCATATTACTCTTACTGTTGGCTTTTGTGCAATCAATACTTTCTAAGTGACGAGTTATCTCAGAAAATTATTCCATAAGACGTTACTGAATGAAAATATGCAAAATAAGTTAGGAGTTTGATTCCTTTGTTTCCAAGACTACGAATCACACGAAGAGTAGAAGCAGTTGAGCTCAATTGTTTGATAAGCTCAGTAAAACGCTTCTTCCAGTTCAAGCTCCCATCAATTTCACGTAAAAATTTGGAGCATTCTACTTTATTTACTGATTCCTGTTCATGTGCTACATCAATTGTTGGCATGTCTCTACTCGTATTTGTTGCACAGAACTGAATACAGGGTGTTTTCTCAAACTTCAAGGAGAGTACGTTTTCGGAGAACCACTTAATAATTGCTAATACGAATTAAAGAGAAATATGTGAAAGGTGAATAAGTTACTTTTCATAGAAGAGTACCACAATGGTCTGCTTAAAGCTATTATACTAGTAAAAGGAGCTTTATATTTTGAAAAATATCGAATCACGGACTAACGAATGCTTTATTTTTGTGACTGCGTGACTTATGAGGCAAGAGACAAAGAACTTTAATTGTTTGAGAGTATGCTGTGAATCAACTCCTTGAAGGTACATATTTCGAGTAATGTTGATCTGCAGAAAAGATCTACACATGACATTGAGAGTCATTTCTTCCTGTTATATGCACATTTCCAAACCATTATGTTTGTTACGGAGTAGCCAGAACAGGAAGATACATTACAAGTAGTGTCCCAACTAAGATTTGGATAACGATAATAGGGATTAATATTTTAATTTCTCTGCGGTTGAACGATGATTAAAACCAAAGTACCAGAAAATAAAAACGTAAGTATTGCATCCCTAAAAATATTTCAGTTTCACTTAAATAATGTTTTCACTGGGAGTAGTTTCTAGGTGCAGTGCGAAAGCATGATCCCTTCTTGAAAGCAACAGTGTGTGTGTGTGTGTGTGTGTGTGTGTCTGAGAGAGAGAGAGAGAGAGAGAGAGAGAGAGAGAGACTAAATGCGAATAATAGTAACGAAGAATAGGTATCAGACAAGAACAATACACGTTCTGCGTAATGATTGCGAAACTTTGGTAGATTTATTTTCTTCAACATTGATTAACACATATAAAACGCTAATATAAGATATCATCCAACTTGTTCATGAAAAATTTTTCTTCACTCTCCTTTACTGCTGTCACACTGACATTTCACTAACAGATGACTCTGCAGAAATAAATAACTTTTTAAGGCACAAATTCATTGTAAGTAGTTTGTTTCCAATTTATTTATATGCGAGAGTATCTGTATAGCTGTACAGGGGAATGAAATATATTTTTCTTTGTATGTCTTGGCGTGATGTACATTTATTAAACACTTTGAATTTTTTTTCTATGTTGATTACAATTGGGTACTTGCCTATAAGGAACGAATGAAGAAATGTACTAGACGAGCATTTGTTTTAAATAGCTGATTTCTTTATGTCAGAGCTCCAAATTCAGCGTTATTTGTGACGATCTCAGTGACACTGGCGTATTGTAAATCCATTTCGTTATGCCGCAGCATAATCCACTCGTACTATATGGACTCGTCAATACCATCAAGTGCACTAACAAACCTAGACAAGCAGTGGCTGTCTTTTCTTTTTCCACAGCGGAAAAAAATGCGTGTGAGCCTTGAGACTTATAACAAACAGACGAATTCATCCTACGTTTTGCTCCTCGAAGCTTTGAGCTCAGTTGATTCGTAGAAAAAAGGCAAATTATAAAATGCCTATGAGACGTGTATACAAAATTGCGATCTGTCTGTACCAGCGAAGTAATGACATTAAAAGTCTACGGACCTCTTACGGGCAAACCTGAAGGTGCATCACGGTCAAATAACTTTTGGAGACAATGCTTGGCGACTTGAATACTTCCAATCTGCGCATCTGAAAGCTCTCTCCGTAGATATTCTTACTCTATGGTCTGTACTCAACATCTCTCTCTCTCTCTCTCACTCTCTCTTCTTTCTCCCTCTCCCTCTCTCTCTATTCTTTTAGTCGATTCCGACTCTCCGTGTTACCATGAACTAAAGCACACTAATTTCTCTGTTCTGCTCTGTCTCCCTCAGAAATTGCATGATGTTGTAATCCATTACTTCTGCGATGCTGTCGATCTGTCTCATCTTTGCCGGCCGCGGTGGCCGTGCGGTTCTAGGCGCTGCAGTCCGGAACCGCGGGACTGCTTCGGTCGCAGGTTCGAATCCTGCCTCGGGGATGGATGTGTGTGATGTCCTTAGGTTAGTTAAGTTTAAGTAGTCTAAGTTCTAGGGGACTGATGACCTCAGAAGTTAAGTCCCATAGTGCTCAGAGCCATTGAACCATTTTGAATTGTAAGGAGTTTCCTCCATCACCACAAATCAGAGATGTCTAGTCTGCTTCGTTCAGTCTTTCCTGTGATCTAGGTTTCACACCTGTACATCACAACTGGAAAGAGCATAGCCTTTACTGTATGGATCTTTGTTGTTAAAGTTATGTTTCTTCTCTGTAAAACATTCTCAGTGTTGGACATTGCCTTTCTGTCAAATAACAATCGTCTCTTGATTTCGTGGCTGCCGTCACCATCAGCAGAAATCTGAGAGCCGAGATAAATGACTGCAGAAACTGCCTCCATTGTTTCTCATACATGCCATGAAGTGATAGTTGTAGTTGCCGCAATTTTCGTTTTCTTGACATTTAGCATTGGACCAGCCTTTGCACTTTTTTCTTTCACCTTCAGTAAGAGATTCTTCAGTTCTTTTGCATCGCCTTAAAACAGCGTGTTCTGAGGCAGAAACTTATGTTGTGGAGAAAACTCCTCATATACGTGTCCGAACGCTCGCTCGAGAGACATTTTTACTCTTATTCTAGTTTTCCGTCCTATGTTGTAGACTACGGGGAGCAACCGCTTGGAACACACCGCGTGGTTGTAAGTAAAGTACCTTTCACAGAAGTGAACTAAACGGTTAAAGTGAGGATGTGAAAGACCAACATTTCTTCGAAAAAATATGAGGAGAGTAACAGAACTAACGATCTGCCCCAACTTCGCACTGGTAGCACTAGCAAGTATCTGGGACTGGGTGACTTTGTTGCGTAGCAGAAATGTTGTTTAGAGGCCAACGCATAGAGTTATAATTAAAAATCAGAGAACAACAGTAGATAACTAAATATCATCACTTTCCTATAGCAATAGACTTAAGCAGCGCACACCAGGAAAGTTCTTAGGAGGTACGAATGTTATCTGTTGCGTATATAACTGGCTTTTGGAACGACATCTCGTTCCCTGCTCTCCAATAAATATTTTCTTAATCATACCTTCCAACAACACGAAATCCATACACTCCTCCTCAAATAGACCTTTTTTACAATCTCACCATTCCATGCGTATGTCTCCTTAAATGCTACATCGTATTGGTAATTCCAACCCTACTACCCCTGATGGATTAGCCATTGCCCATCACCGAAAAATCCCTTCTACTCCCAGCAGCACCACTGCTCCTAAATGATCCAACTGAACACCTTATACTCAGCATCTTTATCCCAAAACTCACACTAACCCTTGTCACTATCTACATCCGCCCTAACCATCCCATCCCTTACGATTTCCTAATCCACTGAACCAAATCTTTACGACACACGTGTATGTAATCTCAGTCGGCATAAAATCTTAACTACTGCACATCTGTTGGAAAAACGGCGGTGACGTCAGTTTATCAACATCCTCAAAGGCCATGATATCCACCTCCCTGTCCCTGACACAGATACTAAGGCCAATTCCATCAGTGTCCCCCATAACATCTCGAGGCGCACCACCGCATGAGGCCTAGATAGAAGTGAGAGTGATCAACTATCTGTCCTTCTTCAGAGGACATATACTGTGTACCAAGCCCAATCCCAATCATCCATCCCACAAATCCAGGATTATTCCCATGCAGACTGGAATGCATACTATACCCAAATCCATGCCCTGATCTAAAGCCACGATTCCAGCCTTCAAAATCATGGCGACATCCAACGTGAGGCTGATTCCTAGAACACACCGTCTCAGATGGATGAAACTTACAATCATGTCACACTCGAACTAGTAATATGACCATCTTACTCTCCCTCCACATGTTTTTGCCCTGCTCCAAGAGTCCCGCCATGTCTACAGAGAATTCCTTTGTAAATCCTCACACGCCACTAACAGCTCCAGTGACATAATGACAGTCACTTACAGGCTAAACGACGCCAGGACTGGTACATGACAAACAGTAAACTAAATAGAACACCTGTAAACTTTACAAAATATTGGAAACATTCCACAGACTCTCTGGAAGCAGCACCACTGCTATCTACCCCATCCTATGCAACAACAGAGCACTTCCTGAAAACCACACCAACCACTTCGCATCCTACCTGGAAGATACATTCACAATCCTACACGGTCTCAACTTCGATTAGTCGATGGATTCTTTAATATAGTTTATTACTACTAATGAATAAGTAGCTCCCGCGTTTCCTGAATTAAATGTAACGACAGAATGGTCAGACCACACTGCAGGAAAAAAATTATCCTTCGTCTTCACTATAAGTCTAAGTGTAATGAGAGTAGCGTATATTCCTTCTTTTTAGTGAAATACTCTAAATATCGATGAGGTTTTCAGTCAGTTTGTATGGAATTAGAAAAAATCGGTTAGGCTCATAATCTTTATCGAATATACCAGTTTAATAACTCCGCGACCGCGTGATTATTAAACAGTGTTCTTTACATGAAAATATCATTTAGTGTAGTATTCAGACTTCGTCTCTTAATTCTATGGATTCAATTTTTAAAATGGTAGTGAATAAACTGAAGCCAAATGTCACTCAAAATTATTGCACGAAAGGAATCGATTCCGTTTTAAAGATGCCCACGTTTAGCACCACAGAATTATTTATCCCCTTAATTTTTCTGAAAAGTAATTTGAATAAGTTCTCCCACACACTTGTTTCTGAAATGGATTATTATTCATTTAAGAGAACAATACATATATCTCATAATCTGGGCGCATCCTGCCAAACAAAAATATATGATAAAACAGACATTAAACCTTCTATCTACCCAAAACGACAAGGATGTTCTTTCTTTATTATGAATTACCAAATCATTGTTCTTAGCCCTTTCCATATCATCTATTGTCTCTGCTTTTAGTTTTTGTCGTAATACGACGACGGAATGAAACCATACCGTGTTATCGTATTTGGAGGCTTCGATAAAAAAATTAAATAACCCCTAAGTATATGAGCGTAAAAGCTACGTACCTCTCTCACTAAACTTCCAATACTTACTCAGCCCTCCACGAAAACGCCTAAACATGCCAATAACAGCTGAAGACATTACACAAACAGTATCTAAATAGCTGAGCCACTACATCCATGTTCTACCCTCCATGAAATTTCATGCCTTAACCATCCTCTGCCAAGAGAATTTCAACCAACTTCCACTCCCCAACAATGAACTCTGACCCGGGATGCAGCCCTCTTTCCAATACTAATCACAGTGTTCCATATTACACCCATTTTCTTCTTACCCCTTCCTTCAACTTGCTGACTTTTAGTCATTACTTACTGTTCTACAGGGCCCCATCATTCCACCCACATCATGACCATTATAATTTCCATGTATAATGAGCATCACCATTACATCATGACATAATTCACATTAACATCAGTGACTATACTTAAATTGAAATGTAAAATGGAAGAAGTCTTAAAAATTGGACAAGTACAAGTAGAACTCATGTACTGAGGGTTCCGTACAAACTTAATTAATCCATCATGGAAATTTAGAATCTAAACAATATTTGCCTCTTTTCGATATAGGTACTGGCAAGATATCGGTGCCGGAATTTCCTAGACCACATCAGCATCTCTACAGTAGTTTCTCACACTAGCCTGGACGTCCAAAAAGAAGCAAACAGGAGACTTCAGTTTATATATGAAGATATAGAAGATTTCATAAAATATTTTATTACTTACTTAAACATAATTACAATTTCCATTTTATGTTTGCATGCTGTAATGTTTGTCTCTTATGCTTTTGACAGATGAGGAATGCAATGTATGTTCTAATGGCAAGATATTTTTTGTGATGTAATTACAACTTAACAATTTTCACATTTTTTTACTTTACCTGTACTGCGAAATCTTGCTTCGTGCCAAATTTCGTGATTCTGCGTCGATGGGAAGTACCTTATAGGTTTTGATGAGTGAGATTGCGAGTATCAAAATTGTTACAGCGTAAAGTCAGGCGCCGGCACGCCAGTCGGGAACGATAGAACAGAGAGGGCTGTAAAAAGACGTCAGCCGCTTGGAGGCTGACCGACCCCTCTCCAGGACGACAACACGACAGCAGCGGCTTCTAGGTGATGAACACAGAAGCGCCGTGCCCGACTATTCGCGGCCCAGTCGAACAGCGGCCTCAAGACTAGCGACTTGCGTAGATGCGTCGAAGCTTATTACTCCGCTTGAACCCTCTACGCATCAGACTTTGGAATTGTTATACTGAAGAAACTTGAATATTTTGCATGTCGCCCTTTGCTTGCGACACATCTGCGTAACACAGAGTTAATATTGTATTTGTACCTTTTGTAATAAAACTCATTAATACGAGCTTTTTGAATGCTGTCTATCTATCTGAGAAAGCAGGTTTCCTAGACACCCCATATTCGATGACTAGGCAGGATTTAACAAAAACATGTGACATAAATGAGTGAGTCTTTTTGCCTGGATAAACCTAGAAGCTAAAATATTTCACACTGCGAAGGAACCATAGACTTTAATATGTGACATAAATTTTAATGATATGAGTAGCTGTTCCTGAGCAGACAGTCAGACAGAGACAGACAAACAAGGAAGCGATCCTACAAGGATTCTGTTTTTACAGGCTGGCCGATGTGGCCGAGTGGTTCTAGCCACCTCAGTCTGGAACCGCGCGACCGCTACAGTCGCAGGTTTGAATCCTTCCTCAGGCATGGATGTGTGTGATGTTCTTAGGTTAGTTAGGTTTAAGTAGTTCTAAGTTCTAGGGGACTGATGACCTCAGATGTTAAGTCCCATAGTGCTCAGAGCCATTTGAACCATTTGTTTTTACAGAATGAGGCACGGAACCCTTAAAATCATTAATATTTATTTTTTAAATTCATATTTTTGTCATCTTTTTTGTGTAAAATCCGCAAGTATCGTCCACTAATGTGCTTTAGCGAAAATCATTTGCGAGGGCTATTTGGAAATTAATGGAACGATAGGTCGCAAAATGGAAACCACAGTGAAAATCTAAACTGTTTTATTTGCACAGTTAGCTATTACTTCCAGCTACTTATCTCCGTAGTCACTGATACGGCTTAGAGGTTTGTCGTAGCATTGTACAAACTTTTGATACACTCGTTATAGAAGGCAGCCGCCAGTGCTTTCCGCCAATTCTCTACGCTGGCCTACAGCTCGTCGTCTGTGCCAAAATGTCTTCTAATGAGCGGTTCATGTGAGCAGAGGTGAAACTCAGAGGGAGACAATTACGGGCTGTATTGTGGGTAATGAAACATTTCCAATCGAAATGATGGAGGAGCATCTTCATTGCCCCTGCAGAATGCCACTGAGAATTGTCTTGAAGTACAAAATGTACGACAGTTATGTAATGTTGGCTGCATAGCTTCAGGCGAAATTTCTCACCAGGCCCTCGTACTTGGCAGGAGACACTATTGTTCTAGGTATCTTTATGTGCTCCCTGTGTGCTCAGAACTAAAAATAACGACGTAATGCGATCGATGGGCGTAATAGAGACACTGCTCAACACACCTATGCTAAACTTCATCGGATTTTCACAGTGGTTTCCATTTCCCGACTGATCGTTCCTTACTTTCCGAATAACCCTCTTATTATTGTCATCTTTTTATATATTTTGACCATCATATAAAAAGATGTGATCTCTGGCTGAAGAGCGATTTTCATCTGCTACCAGCCTAGCCCACTTTGCGGTGAACTGAAATAACAATGATGGAGAAGAAGTGACATATTGTAACAATGATGAGGGCTGCAAGCTACCGCACCGCATAGTCGGCCTCAAGCTGCTATTACGTTGCAACAGCTGTGGGAACATGAGCAATGGCAGAAGCCACGTGCCTGTCAAATTGCACTTCTGTGACATAGCTGGATGCAAGGCTCTGGCGAGCAGTCGCGTCACGTGCTGCTTTGGGGTCTCTGCTACCATGTTACTACAGGTGGGGCATTGGAAAGGGTTGCCCTCTCTTACACTACAGGAGTGCCACTTGACAGGCACATGGATGCTGATGCGCAGCTCGTATCACCGCATCTGCCACACTATGGTCGTACCTTTACTGCAGCGCCAGTTTGGCGCCAGCTACAGCCACTTGCCAGCTGCCTGACTACAGCTCCATGTGATGCGGGCCACCCGGCTCTGATGAGTTTAACGGTAGTCGTGTCTACTTGCAGGCTGTCGGTCTCCAGTGTCAGTCTGCAGCAAGATACATTATCTGCGTGAACTGTTCCCACAATTCCGTTTACACCCCATAAACATTAACTCCATACCAAAAAATGTGTTCTTAGCAACTTAATATCTGAAGCGTCCTTCACTGCAGGTCATTTAGGAAGCATGCAACTGCTCTCGCCAGTCTACTGATAGCAGTAACCCACGCCAGCCTGGTGCTGCACTCAGCCAGGCCTACACCTATCTACTGTGCGCACAATGCTCTGTCTGTTAGTGAAAGCTTTGCCAAAATCTCTACATTAGTTCCTGCCACTCACTGCTAAATGACAGTGGCATTGTTTTCACAAGGGCAGGGTACTTGACTTAATCGTTATTTAGCTTTTTTGCGCAAAATATTTATTAATTATAGACACAAACCTTCTTCATGAATCAATCTTTCTGTTAGTAGAAATTGTATCAAATCCCGGCAATTATTCCTGAGACTAGCCTGAAAATACAGACGGAAACCATAGTAGTAGTGCGGTGACTTTAATAGACATGTGTAAATAGACATCAGTTCGTAACATTTTTCCGTAAGTTTAATAAACATGACAGATATACATAACAGAGACTATAGTCATCAATAATATACTCACCTTCACCGTTTACAACAGTCTGCCAACGCTGGGGTAACTTTTCGATTCTGTGACTGTAGAAATGACGTGGTTTTGAGGTGAAGAACTCGTCGAACTATGTTTGGAGCGCATTTTCATCCGGAAAGAAATTTGCTTGAAGATTGTTCGATAGGTAGCAGAAAAGTAAGGTGGGTATGGAATGACTTCCAACTCAGCTCCTGTGCAGTGATTTTCTTTTTTTCCAATATACCAGAATGCGAGTGCGCGTTATCGTGTAGTAGCACCTCTTCATGCAGTATTCCTACTCGTTGTTCTCGGACGGCGTCTGCAAGACGTCTCAGTTGTTGACAATAAATGTCAGCAGTGATGGTTATACCTCGGGGAAGCAATTCATAGTACACCACACCGTCGTTGTTCCACCAGATGCATAACTTTGTCTTTTGTGGATACGCACAGGTCTTTCTATGGGGAATTGCTGGTTTGTTTGGGCTCAACCATTCCTTTATTTTCCATATGTTCGCATAAATACACAATTTCTCGTCACCAATAACGATACACAATAGGAATGGTGTGTGTTGTTTGCTAACCACTTGAAGACGAGCAAGTAGAGATGCACATATGGCCATCTGACAACTTTTGTGATTTTGGCTTAGAGCATGCAGTACCCAAACATCCCATTTCTGAACATTTCCCAATGCTTGTAAATGTCACACGATAGTGGAATAATCACAGTTCATCTCATTTGCCATTTTTCTAGAGCACTGACGTTGATCGTTGTTGCATAAACCTCAAAGATCTCCCTGAAAGTGGAGAGTCACTAATGTCCAATCGACCCTCCTTAAAAAGAGAAAACCATTTTCTCACTGTGATCTGTCCAGTGGCATTACCCCACGCATGACGCAAATGTTTTTGGCTGCCTCTGCTGCTGTCACCAATCTATTGAAATCAAACAGAAGAATATGTCAGACATGTTCCGATTTCTCCACTTGGTATCTCCAAATGACAAAATGACAATACATAAACTCAAATAGCATCAGTGAACTACAAATAAAAACAGACAATCTATAAATAAACTCACAGAAACGGGGATATGAACTTGCGAAACAAAAACACTATTAATTTATGCACCAACCTAATAGATGTAGGAAAGACTAATGATAAGAGATCATAGTGGATGTTCTTGACAAAGGTCACATAGTAATTACTCCACACTTCTGAGAAACGAAAGAATAGGAAGAGTGTTGTACAAACATTTAAAACATCTAAATTTATTTGCTAGAAAAATATGTACTTACAAGCAAATCAAACAGTATTTACAAAGCTGTAAATAGAGTCTTTTTACTTTGCCTTTTGTTTACTGTTTTGTTCTTAAGTGCCAAATGAACCTATACCTATCGCCTCTCCCCATGGGAGGACCACTAATCACAATACCAAATATCAAAAACTTACTTCAGGGAAATGGTGTGGTGGTCTGGGCTAATTTATATTTAGGTTGCCCTTCTTATTACATGTTTCTTCTCAAATACACTAATGGCATTAGCCTAAAGACAATTTTGATATCTAATGTTTGCTCTGTTAACGCCACAACGCAATCATTTAACTAGTAAACAATACCATATGATTTGGAGTCTGCACAGTTAATGTCAACTGCCAAACAAGAAATAGTTATCAGAATACAAGCTTTGAAATCTTGAATACGGCAGCAGTAGAATTATCGATATTATGGGAATCATACAGCCAATCAGCTGCATTTCAAAAATTGATTCAAACCTTTACCTAGGTTTCTACAGATATAAACCTATCTTCTACAGAAGAAATAATAACATGTGTCACATACTGGATAAAAAGAGAAACGAAGCAATAAGGCTTAGTCAACAAGAAAAGGCTGTGACATAGCCATGAGACTTAGTCAACAGTAAAAGTGATCCATGTAAAATCTAAGCCAGACACGCTTCATACACACAAAGGACAACTGATACCACCTTTGTAAAAGAATGTCAAAAGACAGCCTAAATAATTGTTTAAACAATATTTAACGACAATCTGTTGCCATTTATCATGAGTATACTTGCACAAGTGTACAAACCTATATGTATATCTATCGTGAATGGTCTAGTGTGACTGAATATTAGTAACATTTTCTGATTTAAATATTGTTATAATATATTAAATTAGTCCAGGATGTGGTCAAGATGGGTAAAATCGTGTCTGCAGAGCTTAAGAACGATGTATTTCTGCTGGTGACGGCCTTGTAAAAGAATGTCAAAAGACAGCCTAAAAAATTGTTTAAACAATATTTAACGACAATCTGTTGCCATTTATCATGAGTATACTCGCACAAGTTTACAAACCTATATGTATATTTATCGTGAATGGTCTAGTGTGACTGAATATTAGTAACATTTTCTTATTTAAATATTGTTATAATATATTAAATTAGTCCGGGATGTGGCCAAGATGGGTAAAATCGTGTCTGCAGAGCTTAAGAACGATGTATTTCTGCTGGTGACGGCCTTCAGCCAGTGGAAAAGGAGACAGTAATGGAAAACTACGAGAGTCAAGTGGAGACTGGACTTTTCGGATGAAGGGATCAAGGAAGCGATTCAAGACACTTATTATGTTAGATCTACAAGAAGAACACTTTTTGGTTAGGTGTCGAAGAAAGAAGGTACTTTTCGTTTCGTTCTCGAAGACGATCCTATGATTACATCGAGCTAATTCTGTCTAAACAGAGCCATGTGTAGCCAAAGTACCTAAAGTATGAGTAAAACAAGTAAAGGAGCAGCTGGTTTGCTCGTATGGACTGCTGTTTAGAAGATCACAGAACTCAGATTCTCTTAGAACATCAAACAATTCTAAAAATGCCAGATATGCTCCGACATCTCCACTGTAGCTTCCACATAAATAAATATGAACACTGCCATGTATGGTGTATAGCCAAAGATGTTGAACACGTGTTCAGTAGCATTCACTTTCCTTATTCAGATTCGATCAGTAGTCCATCTGTACCGAAGGCAAGATAGGTTAACATTTAGATGGCGATCTTAAAATGAACTAGTATTAATACCAGGCACTAGTAATATAAATCTTTTGTTCCCATTAAGTCTCATAGGAGGCGACATGTAGTCTACACAGCTAAGGTCTCCTGGAAACATTAACATTTAAATCATTAAGAACTTAGCAGCTAAACCCCACTTAATATGATAGCTCACGCCATATAATACAAACCACCTCTACTTAAGACTACCTCTGAGAGGCGTTTACCAAAAAGAAAAAAAAAAACTTTCTACAGAACCAGGGACAGATTCGAAATGTGCAGACAACGGGCATTGAGTATTATTTTTATAGGTATACAGATGTGATTTTTCCACTGTTAAAACAATTTCTTTTTGAAAAAAGTTTGTTCATGTACGATCTTATGGCTAGTGTAAGCTTTTCCTTTGTCGAGATGCTGTAAAAAGCGAATACTTTTTTTTCAAATTTTTGTCTGTCTTATAGGAGAAAACTAGTAGAAAAAATATCAGGCCCTTACGTGTGTCAAGGAAATTAAAGAAACAACGAATAAATATCAAGAACGCATGGAAGCATAAAATCCACTACTATAATAGGATTGAATTCGGCGAGGGCAGGTTAAGTTTCAATATTAGCTAACAACACCACAATTCACATTTTTGCAGGATACTCAAGATTTTAGAACTCCACAATTGGCTCAGTCAATTGATCGTTGACTAACCCAATTGTAACATGGTTGGCGACTGATTTACAAGCAAGCAAGTGACATGCACCCACAGTGAGTAAACGATTTCGACCAGAAAGTCACAGTGTAAAATGGGGTTAATGCCCTTGTAGTCATCCAACAGTCCTCTTCATGATTCATAGCATAAGCTTATCAGCAAAGTAAGGTTAACCTATTTTACTATAGCCTTTTCCACATCTCGTCACCTGTGTACATATCAAGACATGTATTGCACATATCTCTTTCTTCCGTTTCTCTTGGTCCACCTCCTTCTCCTTCCTCTGCTCATCTCTTTGTTACCCTCTCTCTGACATCTCCTCCCCTCTCTATCTCCTCCTTCACTTTCTCTTTATCCATCTTCTCATCCCCCATACCTCCTCCTGCCACGATTTGTGTTTCCACTTCTCCTGCTGTCCTCTCCCCATCCACCTCCTCCTACCATTATCTCTATTCCTTACTCCCCCTCTTGCCATCCCTCCTCTCATTCTCCTCTGCCTCTGTCCATCCTCTCATAAAGCAGGTCGATGCTACTGTCACAACACACCTGTCGTGCAGGGCAGCCTACATGTCACGGGCTTGAAAACAGGTTGATAAGACAGCACTGTATTACTCTGATGTGAAATATCTGCCGGTTTTTGCCCATATCTCCCCTCCTATTATACGAATTTGGAGATTCCAATGCCCACAGTGCTAATACTCATGAAGTTTGCTGTTTGTGTGTCCAATTTGGTTAAAACGAATCAAGGGGGTTGGGAGGAGATCCCAGATATATTCAGATACAGTCTGTTTTACACTCCTGGAAATGGAAAAAAGAACACATTGACACTGGTGTGTTAGACCCACCATACTTGCTCCGGACACTGCGAGAGGGCTGTACAAGCAATGATCACATGCACGGCACAGCGGACACACCAGGAACCGCGGTGTTGGCCGTCGAATGGCGCTAGCTGCGCAGCATTTGTGCACCGCCGCCGTCGGTGTCAGCCAGTTTGCCGTGGCATACGGAGCTCCATCGCAGTCTTTAACACTGGTAGCATGCCGCGACAGCGTGGACGTGAACCGTATGTGCAGTTGACGGACTTTGAGCGAGGGCGTATAGTGAGCATGCGGGAGGCTGGTTGGACGTACCGCCGAATTGCTCAACACGTGGGGCGTGAGGTCTCCACAGTACATCGATGTTGTCGCCAGTGGTCGGCGGAAGGTGCACGTGCCCGTCGACCTGGGACTGGACCGCAGCGACGCACGGATGCACGCCAAGACCGTAGGATCCTACGCAGTGCCATAGGGGACCGCACCGCCACTTCCCAGCAAATTAGGGACACTGTTGCTCCTGGGGTATCGGCGAGGACCATTCGCAACCGTCTCCATGAAGCTGGGCTACAGTCCCGCACACCGTTAGGCCGTCTTCCGCTCACGCCCCAACATCGTGCAGCCCGCCTCCAGTGGTGTCGCGACAGGCGTGAATGGAGGGACGAATGGAGACGTGTCGTCTTCAGCGATGAGAGTCGCTTCTGCCTTGGTGCCAATGATGGTCGTATGCGTGTTTGGCGCCGTGCAGGTGAGCGCCACAATCAGGACTGCATACGACCGAGGCACACAGGGCCAACACCCGGCATCATGGTGTGGGGAGCGATCTCCTACACTGGCTGTACACCACTGGTGATCGTCGAGGGGACACTGAATAGTGCACGGTACATCCAAACCGTCATCGAACCCATCGTTCTACCATTCCTAGACCGGCAAGGGAACTTGCTGTTCCAACAGGACAATGCACGTCTGTATGTATCACGTGCCACCCAACGTGCTCTAGAAGGTGTAAGTCAACTACCCTGGCCAGCAAGATCTCCGGATCTGTCCCCCATTGAGCATGTTTGGGACGGGATGAAGCGTCGTCTCACGCGGTCTGCACGTCCAGCACGAACGCTGGTCCAACTGAGGCGCCAGGTGGAAATGGCATGGCAAGCTGTTCCACAGGACTACATCCAGCATCTCTACGATCGGCTCCATGGGAGAATAGCAGCCTGCATTGCTGCGAAAGGTGGATATACACTGTACTAGTGCCGACATTGTGCATGCTCTGTTGCCTGTGTCTCTGTGCCTGTGGTTCTGTCAGTGTGATCATGTGATGTATCTGACCCCAGGAATGTGTCAATAAAGTTTCCCCTTCCTGGGACAATGAATTCACGGTGTTCTTATTTCAATTTCCAGGAGTGTACATATGTACTATCCTTTTCCCCAAATTTTCACCCATATATCTGTTCATATGTTGTACACATCTCTTCCTCTGCCCTCCCTTGGTCCTACATCCTCTGTCTCACTATTCTCATCTCCTGCCTCCTTTCTTTTTTACCATCTCGTCCTCCCCCAAGCATCTGTTAATATCCTCCTTCTCCCTCTGCCCATGTAGTCCTTGCCCACCTCTCTCTGCCAAAAACCTCCTGCCCCATCTCTCTGTCCACATCTTCCTGCCCCTGTCTTTCTATCCATCTCCTCTTCCCTCTCTATCCATCTACTCATCATCCCCTATCTCTCTCTGTCCTCCTCCTGCTCCTTCTCTTTCTGTCCCTCTTGTCCTGCCCCCTCTCCCTCTATCTCCTCCTTCTCCCTTTCTCTTTGGCCATCTCTTCCTCCCTTCTCTCTTTCTCTGTCCATCTCCTACCCCATTCTCTCAACCCTTCTCCTGCCCTGTCACCTCCACTTCAGCGAGTTAGCTCTGAGTGCAGTAAGCAGCTAAACCATGGTCATCACGAAACTATCGATCGACCATTCACCTATCAGCATCAACAAGTATTTGTTTAGGACTTTGCGTCTAAGTGTATAATATTCTTTGTCTGATTTTGCACCTAAGCGAAAATTAAACTCTCATGTTTTTGAATTTTTCGTCTGTATGATCATTTAATTCTGTTTCAGCACAAAGTGATCATAGACTGTACTCTCTGGATCTATGTGATAATTGATGTGTAATTCACAAGCAATTAGACTATCATTGACAATTATGTAGCCACCTTCGAAGAAACTAGCATTTCAGGGCTTCCCATGGCAATCAGTGACTGCCGTCACAGCACGTACATCGTTAGAAACTTGTCCAAATTAAGGTCGATGTTCGATACTGGGAGAATTCTTTTAGCAGAAACGCTCTTTGCCCGTGTCAGCCTGCTTCTTGTGTTTTCCATACTTCATCTGTCAAGCATTAGTTTGAGTCTGAGGTAGCAGAATTCACTCCCTCCATCTACTATGAGGTCTCCAATTTGTATGTATAAGTTCGTCGTTAATCTCCTTTCTACTACTACTCAAAAATTTCGTCTTTATTTGGTTTAATTAAAAATCACAATATGTATCCAACTGATCATTCATTCTATTCAACAGGTCCTGTAATTTTCGTAACTTACACAGAGGATAACAATGTCATCAGCGAACATTTGTATTGCTTAACTCTGAATTTTAATTTCACTCCTCAGCCTCCTGTTTAGATCGTTCATTACCTCTTTGATATTCAGATTGAACAGTAGAGGAAAAGGCTCCACGCTCCACACGTTTTTAAGCCTGGTCTTTCATTATTATTGTTCCTTTTCAGCTCAGAGATATATTGTATATTACTCCTCTTTCCATATAATGCAGTCCGCAGCTCGTGGTCGTGCGGTAGCGTTCTCGCTTCCTGCGCCCGGGTTCGATTCCCGGTGGGGTCAGGGATTTTCTCTGCCTCGTGATGACTGGGTGTTGTGTGATGTCCTTAGGTTAGTTAGGTTTAAGTAGTTCTAGGGGACTGATGACCATAGATGTTAAGTCCCATAGTGCTCAGAGCCATTTGAACCATATAATGTTCGAGTATTCCTGTTTTTACGACGATTCCAACATCATGCTCCACTTTACATTGCCCAACGCTTTTTCTACGTCGGCAAATCAAATGAAAGTTTTTTTAATTTCTTAAGTCTTGCTTCCATTACGGAGCTCAACGGCAGAACTAAATATACGGTTTCTTTACATATCCTAAAGCCAAACTGATCGTCATTTAACATCCATTTTTTTCAGTCTTCGGTATACTCTTGAGCCGGCCATTAGTGGTCGAGCGGTTCTAGGCGCTACAGTCTGAAACCGCGCGACCGCTACGGTCGCAGGTTCGAATCCTGCCTCGGGCATGGTTGTGTGTGATGTCCTTAGGTTAGTTAGGTTTAAGTAGTTCTAAGTTCTTGGGGACTGATGAGAACAGCAGTTAAGTCCCATAGTGCTCAGAGCCATTTGAACCATTTATACTCTTGAGGTCAACAACTACGATGC
This sequence comes from Schistocerca americana, assembly GCF_021461395.2. NCBI lineage: Eukaryota > Metazoa > Arthropoda > Insecta > Orthoptera > Acrididae > Schistocerca > Schistocerca americana. Next base: position 441,356,930 of record NC_060125.1, on the reverse strand, counting down.
ATCAGCCGTCAAACAGCTTGTGCGATAGTGCCTACATTAACTAACCTTCACGATTGTGTGTATGATATTCTCCAGTCGTTCAGAATACGTAAATTAATTCAAATAATCGTTTGATTACCCTTTCCCCCCAATTATTTTAGAAATTACGGGGATATGTTACGTATGTCTTGTGTCTCGTTTGACAGAAAATGTTTCAAAACTGTGCCAGACGCTGACCGGATCCTCTAAGATCCCAAGTCATCAAGATAGACACTCATTTCTTGTTCTATTACTTTAACAGGCCGTTCCTCGCCCTTCTAGAGACTTTCAACGTACTCTTTCAACGTACCCGTCCTCCCTTCTGCGTGTATCAGTGGAATACCTTTTACACTTAATCTTGACACTTTTGCTTTTAAATTATTCAAAAGATATTTTAATGTTTTGGTTGCTGATCTGTCTTTCCGATGACTATTTATTTTTTGATTTGTTCATTCTTTTCCAGGAGCCACTTCGATGCCGGCCGAAGTGGCCGTGCGGTTACAGGCGCTGCAGTCTGGAAGCGCAAGACCGCTGCGGTCGCAGGTTCGAATCCTGCATCGGGCATGGATGTTTGTGATGTCCTTAGGTTAGTTAGGTTTAACTAGTTCTAAGTTCTAGGGGACTAATGACCTCAGCAGTTGAGTCCCATAGTGCTCAGAGCCATTTGAACCATTTTTTGAGCCACTTCGATTTAGCTTCCTAGACTTTACTAACACTTTAATCTTTCTGGAACCTGACAGCACCTGAAGACACATTACCTACTGCAATATTTTCTATCGCGTCGACGTGGCCTTTACTAGGTGACCCTATCGATTCCCGACCACTGCACCAAACTGGGGCGTGTCGATCTTGTCTGCTTCACTTGTGCCGTAGCTGGAACCGGAGGAGAAGATACGATAATAAAAGCACACTTGCTACAGCTGTGCAACTATTCCGCTACCCTATTTCTCTTCATCAGTTGCACGAAGCCACTACGCGACATCGTGCCTATCTTAACTGTTGCTGCTGAAAGTGATTTCCTAGTCTCCTGACGTGGATGGAAAGACAGGACTAAAGCGTTTACAGTAAGTGTCATTTGTGCTTTGAATCTATTTTGTGGTTTGTTAATGATCAAATTAGTTGGCATGATTTAAATACGAGTAATTTGCACTCAGCAACGCGATCAGAAAAAATCAGTACTTGGGTAGTATCAGTTCTGGCACTGGCATCAGAAGACCATTGAAGAAGCATCAGTACAAGCAGCGCGTGTTGCGCCTTTATTATCTCCCTCTACGTAGCACTTAACGCCGCAGAATCATGCTGACATGCCACTCTGCCATTCTGCAATTGTGAATTTACACACGAAATTTAAAGCAAAATTAATCTATTATTCCATTACGAATCAAAGCGTTAGAATGTTTTTATTCCAGTTTATTGGTTTCAGGTATAACCCATTTCACGAGATAAATTATGTTACATACTGATAATAATAGGGCGTTTGTCTGAATTCATTAGAAATTGTAAAATGCAGATGCGCAAGTTAAGTGTTCTACAAAGTACTGTACATTAGTCTGATGGCATTACAATAAGAGTCACACACTTACAACATATTGGGTTGCTGCACAACTTCCTAGCCATTTTCCATAAGTTTAAATAAACACAACAGATACACACACTCGTTACTGTTTAGAACAGTGTGCCAAAGCTGGGGTAACATTTCGATTCCGCGACTGTAGAAATTACGTGGTTTTGGGACGAAGAACTCGTCGACCCATTTTCGGATTGCATTTTCATCCGAAAAGGAAGTTCTTTGAAGGTTGCTCGATAGAATGCGGAAAAGGTGAAACTCTGAGGGCACAAGATCAAGTGAATAAGGTAAGGTGGGTGCGGAATGACTTCCTAACAGAACTCTTGTACAGTTTTTTATCAGCTCATCAGAACGCGAGCTGGCGTTGTCGCGGTGTAGCACCACTTCACTCAGTCTTTCTGGTCGTTGTTCTTCAACAAGACATCTCAGTTGATGATAATAAATGCCAGCAGTGATGGTTACACCTCGGGGAAGCAATTTGCAGTACACCACACTGTCGCTGTTCCATCACATGCGTAACATTTCCTTTCGTGGGTGCGAGCAGGTCTTTGTATGGGGAATTACTGCTTTGTTTGGCCTCAACCATTCTTTCTTTTCCCTATGTTAGCATAAAGACGCCGTTTCTCATCACCAGTAACGGTAGAGGACAGGAATGACCGGTGTTGTTCACGAGCCAATTGACGATGAACAAGCAGACATGCACATATGGGCACTCGCTGATTTTTGTGATTTTGGCTTAGAGTATGCGGTACCCATAAACCCGATTTTACAACCTTCTCCAGTGCATGCAAAAGCTGCACGATGCTAGAATGATCGCAGTTCATCACATTTGCCAGTTCTCGAGTACAATGAAGTGTATCACTGTAAATTAATTCGTTTAAACGATCTTCATCAAACCCTGAAGGTCTTCCTGTATGTGCAGAGTGACTAATGTCAAAACTATCCTCGTTAAGACGAGAAAACCATTTTCTTGGCGTGCTGTGTCCATTGGCATTATCCCCAACCGAGCGAGGTGGCGCAGTGGTTAGACACTGGACTCGCATTCGGAAGGACGACGGTTCAATCCCGCGTCCGGCCATCCTGATTTAGGTTTTCCGTGATTTCGCTAAATCACTCCAGGCAAATGCCGGGATGGTTCCTCTGAAAGGGCACGGCCGACTTCCTTCCCCATCCTTCCCTATTCCGATGAGACCGATGACCACGCTGTCTGGTCTCCTTCCCCAAACCAACCAACCAACCATTATCCCCACACACGGAGCAAATGTTTCTGGTTGCCTCCGCTGCTGTCACTCCTCTACTGATTTCAAACAGAAGAATATGTCGGAAACGTTCCGATTTGTCCACTTGGCACTCCATTTTCTAGAGTCCACAGCTCCACTCACTATCTCCAAATGGGAAAATGACAATACGTAAACTCAAATAGCAGGAAAAAAATCGATAAATAAACCCATAGTCACCGGAATCGCAACATGCCAACATCCTATGAACTTATTCGCCAACTTAATAAAATCTAGTAATGTATACACTTACTGAAACATGGGAAAGTTCCTCAGATTTGTAAGTTCCCTTCTACGACAACGGGTGACGTAAGAAATATATTTGACAAGGGACCTAGTCATGGAACTAAGAGATACTGTAAGAGAAAAATAATCCTTAATTTTTTAAAATATTGTGCAGTGTAATTGTTCTTGGATGATCGTATTAGTACGAGGGTTGGAGCTTCAGTGGGGACGACTATTTCTTTGTGGCTTACACAAAATAGGTAAATTTTTTCAAAGTTCAGTTCTTCAGAGTAATCACTAGCATTGCGTATAACCCGTTGACAGCGATGTGGGTGTCGTTGGATACCCTTAGCAGCGTCAGTTGTATCGATAGCTCGAATGGAGTCGTCCATTCCCCGACAAATCTCTGTAACAGATCTAAAGCGAATGTTATGAAGTGCTTCCTTCGTAATGGGAATCAAGTTGAAGTCACAAGGGCTTACGTCCGGGGAATGTGGTGGGTGTTACAGCATTTCCCACACACATCGATCGAACAAATCAGTCACAACTTGCGTTATATGCGCCCGATCGTTATCCTGCAGAAAATGTCACCGCTTCTTCCTCTGAGCTGTTCAGTGGAGGTATTGTAAGTAGGCTGTTTACGTTTTCTCTATGTAAGTAGGCTGTTTATGTTTTCTTATTGGCAACGTTACGTAGCGCTCAATATGAAAATCACTGGCTGTGCTGTGTGCAGTCTGTGGCTAGTTTGCATTGTTGTCTGCCATTGTAGTGTTGGGCAGCGGCAGCTGGATGTGAACAGCGCGTAGCGTTGCGCAGTTGGAGGTGAGCCGCCAGCAGTGGTGGATGTGGGGAGAGAGATGGCGGAGTTTTGAAATTTGTCATGAACTGCTATATTTATGTATGATGATATCAAGGTAAATACATTGTTTGTACTCTATTAATATCTTTCATTTGCTAACTATCCCTATCAGTAGTTAGTGCCTTCCATAGTTTGAATCTTTTATTTAGCTGGCACTAGTGGCGCTCGCTGTATTGCAGTAGCTTGAGCAGCGAAGATTTTTGTGAGGTAAGTGATTTGTGAAAGGTATAGTTTAATGTTAGTCAGGGCCATTCTTTTGTAGGGAATTTTGAAAGTCAGATTGCGTTGCGCTAACAAAATATTGTGTGTCAGTTTAAGCACAGTCATGTGTAATTGTTTAAAGGGGACGTTTCAGTATACAGGGTGCGAACAGCTGTGGAGAAGTGTCAGGACATGCTTCCTCAAGATCTGTCCGTCCCGATTGCTGAGTGGTCAGCGTGACCGAATGCCGTCCTACGGGCCCGGGTTCGATTCCCGGTAGGGTCGTGGATTTTCCCCGCTCAGCGACTGGGTGTTGTGTTGTCTTCATCATCATTTCATCCCAATCCAGCGCGTAGGTCGCCCAATGTGGCGTCGAATGTAATAAGACCTGCACCAAGGCGGCCGGACCTGCCCCGTAAGGGACCTCCCGACCACTGACGCCAAACGCTCTTTTCCATTCATTCTCATTCCTCAAGATCTGAAACAGGGTGACAAGGTGCATTCTCATGCTCTCCGAAATGTTCCCTTACTGTAAACAGGAAACTGCGCTGTAAAATGTTTTCATACTCTTCCGAGTTAGTGTTTTCTTGAGTGCCAGACTGAATGTCAGGAATCTGCGTGGTCGAATGGACGGTCACGGTCAGCTGCTGCTGCTGTCTCAGCAACATGGTGACCGGTTCTGATGTAACGGATGTGGTTTTACTGGAACCGACCTCGGAGTCGGAGGCTGTGCAAATGTTCAGTCGGAGACGGAGATGAAATTTGTGCATTTGTCGTTTATGAATAACAACAGCGCCGTGTAAAATTGGCGTTTATTTATTTATATATCAAAATTAGTTTTGTGGTCAATTACTGGAATTACGAATAGCAAAAATAAAAAGAAATGGCTTCCACTTAACTGATAGTGGGGCACAAGAAACTGATATAAGCCTTGAAGCCCAAGACTTTTTACGAGGTTAAACAGGAAGGAAACCATTTCACAAATTAATTTATAAATTTATTTTGATTTACGGTGGACGCTGTTGTTGTTACGTATTCGATTTTTAATGCATCATCAAATAAAAATGCCCCAGCTCGAACCGTCAAGAAACTAAATTAAAATTATTTTAATCCTTAACTGTAGTCACGAAAATGCTTCTAGTCGTGGGTCCGCTAGACCCAGTTACTTTAAAATAATAAAATAAAAGTATGTTTTATGTTTAAATTTTTATTAAACTTTGAACTTAAATATTAAGAAATGTAGTATTTAGTAAAATCAACGATAGGAACTTCCGGTTTTTAGTCTAATTTGCACTCAGGTTAATCAGTCTAAATTAGGAACTTGATATTGGAAAAGAAGTTGAAGCACTAAACAAGAATATAAAAAGCTACGTTGTCTTCTTAAATTTTAAAATGTGTTCCTTAAAAGCATCAAAACAAAAGCTTAAAATATCCTTCTACAAATATTTTGTCAATGGTCAAAGTGAGCCAAATTACATGCATGAATTGGGTAGTGGTTTAGAAAAAGTCAGGCAGATTGCATTTAGAGCACAAGTGTACAATCCTTGCTACTTTTTCAGGCAGACAGAATGAGCATTTCGTATTCTTATTTCTCTCCAATTTGCGTTTGGATGATTTTCTGGTGCTGCTAGTTGAAGTTTTAGAGCAGTTACAGCATACCTCTTTCATGTTCGATTCACACAAAATCTTTCCAAGTCCTTTGAAAAACATCATCCTTGTCAGCTTCTCCGACTTCTGCTGAATGATATAAGCATTCAGTGCACAGATATCCAACAGCCCATATGAAATAGTCATCGGCCAACGACGCGGCCGGTCGGAGTGGCCCAGCGGTTCCAGGCACTACAGTCCGGAACCGCGTGACCGCTACGGTCGCAAGTTCGAATCCTGCCTCGGGCATGGATGTGTGTGATGTCCTTAGGTTAGTTAGGTTTAAGTAGTTCTAAGTTCTAGGGGACTGATGACCTGAGAAGTTAAGTCTCATAGTGCTCAGAGCCATTTGAACCAACGACGCGTTGTGCAACTGCTTGAGTATACTGAACACGTTTGGTCGACGGTAACAACACCGCCCTTTTTGCTGTTATAATGAAGAACCATTTCAGGTTTTTTAGTCGAGTCACCTACAGCGTTGTCGTGATGCGTGGAAGACACAACACAAGCATGACAGACTTGTTCTTCCTCCGTACTTACAACTGCATCGTTTGTAAAGTAGTTGCATAATTGGTCGTGAACAATTGCTCTAATGTGTCATATTGATTTCCAGAAACACTATTATCATCACAAAAACTGAAATAAAGCAGTAAAACTGAAGAAATAAGACAAACAAATAAATCGTATACCTATAGTCGTGGGTCCAGTAGACCCGCGCGTACACTAATAGTGGCCTTTAGGAGCAGCGAACGAAATACGCCCCATATACAGCACGGTCTTCAGCTCACTACCGGAAGGTCCCTAAGAGTGGGGGGAGCTGTGGCTCTTGATAATTTTTTTACACATGTTCGGCCCACTACTACAGTTAAGGGTTAAAATGCATTCCCGTCATTTCCCGTCATTCATCTGCAAAACTGCTCATTAGTGTACAACTGGTGTTTGAAGATTAATGAATAAAAACACTACACAACCACAAATCGTTGGAGAAATCATAAAAAAATAAAATTATGACCTGCAGATTTACAAGAATCATAAGTGAGTTATTATTTGGCAGGAAGCTAAATAACTGCTAGAATGAGTATATAGGGTGCAGCAAAAAGGTTTGACCAAATTTTCAAGAAATATTCCTCACATCCATAAAATGTGTTATACGGAGTTGGATCCGGAATCGCTTTAGTTAGAGCTCATTTTCTAGTTATCTTCCCCAGCCGCTGTGGCCGAGTGGTTCTAGGCGCTTCAGTCTGGAACCCCGCGACCACTACGGTCGCAGGTTTAAATCCTACCTCGGGCATGGATGTGTGTGCTGTCCTTAGGTTAGTTAGGTTTAAGTGGTTCTAAGTTCTAGGGGACTGATGACCTCAGATGTTAAGTCCCATAGTGCTCAGAGCCATTTGAACCATTTTCTAGTTATCCTCATAACGACATTAATCCTAGGTTAGGGTTAGGTTAGTGTTGTTTTAACGTCCCGTCGACAACGAGGTCATTAGAGACGGAGCGCAAGCTCGGGTTAGTGAAGGATGGGGAAGGAAATCGGCCGTGCCCTTTCAAAGGAACCATCCCGGCATTTGCCTGAAACGATTTAGGGAAATCACGGAAAACCTAAATCAGGATGACTGGAGACGGGATTGAACCGTCGTCCTCCCGAATACGAGTCCAGTGTGCTAACCACTGCGCCACCTCGCTCGGTATTAATCCTAGGAAATACACATAAACAGAACATATAGCACATCATGAAACATTTTCCCACATGAAATGGTCAAAATATCCTCTTGGTTACGTTTGTTTAGAATGTACAGTAACCAGTAATTCTTAGGTTCACCGCCAGTTTTAATTTTTCCAATTGAACGAAGATATTGTTGCCACGTGATTCACTTTATTGCTTGTGTTGACTTGCGACTAACCCAATTGCTCTACCCACTCAGGATTTCCGTACCTAGGTGGGACCTCGTCGGGACACTGAGATGGAGCTGACGAAGTGAAGTAAAATAATTATTTAATATAATAACTTTTTGTTTAGAACAGTTATATAGAACGTGTTGCGGCAGAAGTTGTTGGTACACCATATTTTTCGGAAGGTTTCACCTTTTTCAGAAGTCTTTTATCCATATTACGTATTTATAAAGCGCCATACGAGTCAATTTATTGTTAAACTGGCACTGTAAGACTGATTCCATAGTCGCTTTCTTTCATCAGTCCACTGGGACGACAGCAGCGAAAATACTCTTTCCACAGTAGCGTTGTGTGTAGGAATAGAAAACAAATATTCGCATAATTTTAGCAGTTGGCACTTGCGTTCAGAATTTTCAGTTTCTTTAAGAAACTAAATTCAACTTTCTTCCGTGGAGTGTTTAGACATTCTTCCGAGCTTATAAAAAACTCTTCAGATACTTATATTCCTGAAAACAATTGTCGCCTGAAACCTTCACACCATTTTTAATCAGGTATATAATAGTGCTTACAATCATCATTAAATCTGGGGTTTCACATAGCGTCATAAAATCAAATGCTTGATATTTATTAAAAGAAATAACCCATTTCACTAAGTAATCAAATGCTAGCCCGCCCGGTTGGCCGTGAGGTCTAACGCACGGCTTTCAGGACGGGAAGGAGCGCCTGGTCCCCGGCACGAATCCGCCAGGCGGATTTGTGTCGAGGTCCGGTGAACCGGCCAGTCTGTGGGTGGTTTTTAGGTGGTTTTCCATCTGCCTCACCGAATGCGGGCTGGTTTCCCTTATTCCGCCTCAGTTACACTATGTCGACGATTGCTGCGCAAACAAGTCCTCCACGTACGCGTACACCACTATTACTCTACCACGCAAACATAGGGGTTACACTCGTCTGGTGTGAGACGTTCCCTGGGGGGTCCACCGGGGGCCGAACCGCACAATAACCCTGGGTTCGGTGTGGGGCGGCGGAGGGGTGAAGTGGACTGCGGTAGTCGTCGTGGGGTTGTGGACCACTGCGGTTGCGGCGGGGACGGACGCTCTCCGTCGTTTCTGGGTCCCCGGTTAACATACCATACATACAATATAGTCAAATGCTATCGTATAAAAGCTACTGTCTCTTCTTCAAATTTCTAAACCAAATTAATTATTTCTTCGTTAGAGTTCTCAGTCTCTAATTTGTTCAGATTCACGTTGGTTTGCATGCCAATAAAACTGACAGTCTTCCTTGCATTCAGACGTCTTTGAGTGTCGACTAGTATACTGTATTTCTTATTTCAGTTATCGAGACTTCTTTCTTCACCACTTTTTATATTTTTTTCAAACAGAGTCAAGTTTTACTGCAAACACATGAAGTAAATTTCATTGATCGGACCACTGGAAAAATCTGAAATTACTTTATATGGCCAGTCTTCGGCGTCAAAAAATTGTTTTAATGGAATCCAAAGCTTAAGAATTCCCTTAACTGCGGGGATTAAAGACAGTCATTTTCTTTTTCAGTGAGATAGAAGAGTCTGATGATTGATATCAGCTTATAAACAGAACTCTTTCAGCTTCTGTCCTTACCGTGTATACTGAAAAAAAATTAAATATTTTCATGGCGAATAGTTCATTGGTGACAGTTAAGATTCCAGCAACTCTTGATATAGTATTGTAAAGAATATGGGCAGGGCCTCCAATTCCTTCTACATTTTTTCCTGATTCTTCTTAAACTGGTGAAACACATTCCGCGGGCCGCGTCGATAAAGCCTTCCGAAATTGACATTAGTTTTGTATCCACAAAAAACGATTAATTTATCTAATGGAATTTGCAATTGCCTTAAAGTGTCTAGACAAAACTTCGCAGTCGTCTATTACGTTTCATTATTCAGCGAATCAAACTTTAACAGCCTCTGTTCGATTCCGCCAGTTTCAGTAAAGTACTGAACAACTAAAGGAAACATCTTTTCAGCCTTGTGGTTCGATACATGGGTGCCTATGCCGTAAAATGAAACTTCTTTCAATCGTTTTTTGCATTCGGACACAGAATGTGGTGCCAGAATATTTGGACACAGGGTATGATGCCAGAATATTTTTAACAGTCTTTGTAACTTTGGTTCTGGCTGTAGGCTGCTTTGCGGTGACCTTGAGAGTCAGGATACGTTGCAGCATTCAATTTTACGGCATAGTCAAGAGAACTGAAAGGTTGATGATGCTTGACAAATTTATAAGCTTTTGTTAGCCCTGCAGCAGCAACGAACAATTCTTCCTGGTTATCTTATTTAATTATGAATGCAGAAGTAGGCTTTGATGTCGAAGCTACTGCGAATCTGTTTTTATGATTCTTCGTAGAAATGCGATGCCTCACATTTGCCTTACCTCCGTGAGTTACTGAGATGAAATAGCTACAAATCTCACACAACGCTTCCTGATCCGTACGCCCTTTCTTGACAAAAGACCACTCTTTTGTGTAATCATCCGAAAAGTGGCACTTTCTTTTTCTACCCTTAGACTTTTCATAAGCTGTGATAAGTTTATTAGACGGTAAACAGTCGACAATAACAATTTAGTCATAGAAGTACACCTCACTAGACAATTCACGCCCTATATACCCGCAGTAAACACTGCAAACTTTGCTAACTTGCACTCGTTCTTCCTATTATGTTTACAAAGAATCGTCTTATCAGACCGCTATTCAGATGAGAAATGCCGATTCTTCTGCGTGGCGCTGCTTAAATGGTTCCAGCCCCATACTTCTGGAGAAGTCTGGTATTTCCTCAAATGATTGGCGCTAGATCTAGAAGGTGCTTGCATCGCCGATACAGGATATGTAGCATGCAACGCCATCTGTGAGATGACCTTGTCAATATAAACTTAGCCGCGCGGAGTGGCCGCGCGGTTTGAGGCGTCCTTTCACGGACTGCGCGGCCCCTCCCGTCGGAGGTTCGAGTCCTCCCTCGGTCATAGGTGCGTGTGTGTTGTTCTTAGCATAGGTTAGTTTAAGTTAGTTTAAGTAGTGTGTAAGTCTAGGGACCAATTACCTAAGCAGTTTGGTCCCTTATGAATTCACACACATTTGAACATTTGAATATAAACTTGTTGACATAAATAAAATTAACTGAGGGTGCATTTACATGACGTGCAAATACATGGCGTTACTTCTCTTCTTGAGCCAAGCTCGTAAGAGTATTTTGCAAAATCGGGCAAACTGGGTCTTGTTGGGGTGTCAGGACAAGAAGTTCATAACGCTGACGGTCCCGACGTGTCCTATACCAGCATCAAGTACATAACATGAACACTTTAGTGTTCATGAAGTCTTGCTTTCCGGCACAGCAATGGAAGTGTACTCGAATGCGGAGCTGCTAGATGCCCATTTGGTGTACGGATTAGCGGATGGTAGTAGGTGTGGTGTTCAATGTTCGTATCGAGAGAGATTTCCGGAGTGATGGTGCCCTGGTAGGAGGACTTTTGAAACAACTTATTGTCCTCTTAGGGAGCGCGGGATGTTTAAGCCTACTACTCGCGACCGGGGGAGGCCTAGATGGACTAGGAAACCTGAGCAGGAGGGAGAACTTCATCGTGCAGTTGACGACTGCCCTAGTGTCAGCGTAAGGCAGTTAGCTGCAACAAGTAATGCTGGCCACATGACTGTCTGGAGAGTGCAAACAGATGTTAACGGTATTGGTCTGTAACTACGCGGATCGGTTCTTTTACCTTTTTATGTGCAAGACTCACCAGCGCTTTTTCCCAGTCGCTTGGGACCAAGCGCGGGGCGAGACGTAGAGTACTCTTTGTAAAATCGAATTGGGATACCATCTGGACCTGGCCACCTATTTATTTCCAACTTTTTCATTTGTTCCTCTACGCCAGGGAAGTATGTTTCCGTATCCTCCTTGCGAGAGTCTATACGACCGTCAAACGACGGTATGTTTGTACCATCATCCCGCGCGCATGATTTCCTAAGCGTGAAATTTAAAACTTCAGGTTTCGCTTTGGCGTCTTCTGTTGCCACCCCAGACTGGTCGACGAGTGACTGATAGAAGCCTTTGAGCCCCCTTAGCGATTTTCCGGATGACTAGGATTTTTTCGGGTTCTCGGTAAGATCTTTCGGTAGGTATGACGGTGGAGGATGTATGCTTCGCTCATCGATCTTATTACGGACGCACGAATTTCTACTAAATTTGGTCTGTCGCCATTTGCGCGTTCTTTTTTGAACCGACAGTGGAACAATCTACATCCACATTTACATAATTATTACTCTGCAATTTACAATTAAGTGACTGATACAGGGTTCATCAAACCACCTTCAAGCTACTTCTCTGCCGTTGCAGTCTCGAACAGCGCGCAGGAGAAACGACACTTAAAACTTTCCGTGCGAGCTCTGAATTCCACCCTATGCAGATGGGTGCAAATAAAATATTTTCACACTTCTACCGCAACGAATAACACATTTGTTTTAATGATTGCCATCCCAATTCGCGTATCATATCAGTGCCACTCTCCCTCCTATTTCGAGACAATACAAAACTAGCTGCCCTGCTTTGAAATTTTTACATGTTCACCGTCGATTCTAGATGATACAGATCCCACACTGCATGTCAGCGAGGCTCGTCCCGTCGGAAGTTCGAGTCCTCCCTCGGGCATGGGCGTGTGTTTTGTCCTTAGCGTAAGTTAGTTTAAATTAGATTGAGTAGTGAGTAAGCTTAGGGCCCGATGGCCTCAGCAGTTTGGTCCCATAAAACCTTACCACAAATTTCCAATTTTCTTCGTGATGGTTCCAATTTAGGTTATTCGTAATTGTAATCCCTAAGTACTTGTTTGAATTTTCAGTCTTTAGATTTCTGTGATTTATCGTGTACTCATGTGGATGACTTCACACTTTTCGTTATTTAGAGTCAATTGTCACTTTCCGTAGCATGTAGATATCTTGTATAAATCGTATTGCAATTTGTTATGATCATCTAACTATTTTATAAGACGGTAAATGACGGCGTTATTTGCAAATAATCTAAGAGATGTGGTCAAGATTGCCTCCTAAATCCTTTATGCAGATCAGGAACAGTAGAGGGCCTATAACACTTCCTTGTGGAACGCCAGATATTACTTCTGTTCTACTTGATGACTTTCTTTCAGTTATTAGAACTTTGACCTGACAGGAAGTCACGGATCCAGTCGCACAACTGAGACGACATTCCACAGGTACGCAATTTGATTTGTAGTCTGTTGTGAGGAACGGTGTCAAAATTCTTCTATAAATGTAAAAATATAAAATCAATTTAACATCCTCTGTCGGTACCACTCACTATTTCGTGAGAATAAAGAGCTAGCTGTGTTTCACAGAAACGATATTTTCTGAAGCCGTGTTGACTGTATGTCAATAAATCATTTTCTTCGAGGTAATTCATAATATTCGTACACAGTATATGATCCAAAATCCTACTGCAAATCGACGTTAGCGATATGGGCCTATAATTTAGTGCATCTCTCCTGTTTCCTTTCTTGGATATTGATGTGATTTGTGCTACTTTTCACTCCTTAGAGACGGATCTTTCGACGAGAGAGCGTTTGTATACGATTACTGTATAGGAAGCTATTGTATCAGCACACTCTGAAAGAAACCTGACTAGTATACAATCTGGACGGGAGGCCTCACCGTTCCTAAGTATGTTAAGTTGTTTTGCTGCATCGACGATATTATTTGTAAGTAACTCATTTTGGCGGCAAGTCTCTGCTTTCTCAGAATTTTCAGAATTTCAGTATTAAACCACAGTGCGGGTTTTCCATCCTTAATCCAATTACTTAGCACATACGTTTCTCGTGCGCGATTTAAAATCAGTTTAAAGTTATCCCTTAAGTCCGTCATTTTGGAACTGAATGATGTCCATTCATTGTCTAAGTGCAATGCTAATAACTTACTTGCCTTTTCTAGCAAAAATATTTTCCTAGCCTTCTTGACGAATTTACACTATATGATCAAAAGTATCCGGACACCTGGCTGAATCTGACTTACAAGTTCGTGGCGCCCTTTATCAGTAATGCTGGAATTCACTATGGTGTTGGCCCACCCTTAGCCTTGATGACAGCTTCCACTCTCGCAGATATAGGTTCAATCAGGTGCTGGAATGTTTCTTGGGGCATAACAGCACATTCTTCAGGAGTGCTGCACTGAGGAGAGGTATCGATGTGGGTCGGTGAGGCCTGCCACGAAGTCGGCGTTCCAAAACATCCCAAAGGTATGTTATAGGATTCAGGTCAGGACTCTGTGCAGGCCAGTCCATTGCAGGGATTTTATTATCGTGTACCCACTCCGCCACAGGCCGTGTATTATGAACAGGTGCGCGATCGTGTTCAAAGATGCAACCGCCATCCCCGAATTGCTCATCAACAGTGGGAAGCAAGAAGGTGCTTAAAACTTCAATGTAGGCCTGTGCTGTGACAGTGCCTCGCAAAACAACAAGGGGTGCAAGCCTCCTCCATGAAAAACACTACCACACCATAACACCACCGCCTCCGAATTTTACTGTTGGCACTACACACCCAGGCTGATGACGTTCACCGGGCATTCGCCACACCCATATCCTGCCATCGGATCGCCACATTGTGTTCCGTGATTCGTCACTCCACACAACGTTTTTCCACCGTTAAATCGTACAATGTTTACGCTCCTTACACCAAACGAGGCGTCGTTTGGCGTTTACCTGCGTTATGTGTGGCTTATGAGCAGCCGCTCGACCAATAAATCCAAGTTTCCTCACCTCCCGCCTAACTGTCATAGTACTTGCAGTGGATCCTGATGCAGTTTGGAATTCCTGTGTGACGGTGTGGATAGATGTCTGTCTATTACACATTACGACCCTCTTCAACTGTCGGCGGTCTCTGTCAGTCAACAGACGAGGTCGATCTGTACGCTATTGTGCTTTACGTGTCCCTTCACGTTTCCATTTCACTACCACTTCGGAAATAATGGACGTCTGACACAAGTGACACCCTATCACCTAACCATATTCGAAGTCCGTGAGTTCCGCGGAGCGCCCCATTCTGCTCTCTTACGATGTATAATGACTGCTGAGGTCGCTGATATGGAGTACCTGGCAGTAGGTGGCAGCAAAATGCACATAATATGAAAAAGTATGTTTTTTGGTATGTCTGGATACTTTTGATCACATAGTGTATTAACTTTAGTAACCATTATCATTGCTAGTGAAATCTCCTGACGACATTGCAAGAAGCTGTCCGATGGAGTGGTTTCGCTTTGCGACAGCTCATTGTTCACAAGGGACAGCCACACTAGCTCTTCCTGTGTGCTGGTAAATACTACCAATATGCTTGTGATTTCTTCTCATTTCCAAAGACGAAGAAAGTATTGAGCGGCAGGCATTTCCAGAATGGCGATGTGGTAGTTTTCTAGGTCGAACATCTCCTGAGCAGCCAAAATGCTGACTTCTGCAATCGAAGTCTCTGACAAGTCATCCATCTTTATGTAAAATGTATCTCATTGACGGGTGAATTTGCAAAGAACGAGCGAGCTTAATGGTCACAGAGGGATTTTTTCGAGGTGATAATTGAAACCTTAGACTGCTTCTCCTGTGACCGGCTGCTGGCCTGTCCTCAGGTAGAGTGCAAGGTAGAGTGCAAAATTTCTTCACTGCGGCGCTAGGAGAGGGAAGGTTGCGAGCCCATCGCCCCAGCTGGTTATTATGCCTTGTGAGAGATCCCTGACACTCATTTGATAGGAGGCTGATTGCACCTGAGCCGTCCTGGAGGCACTGGAACGATGAGAAATCCCCACCTATATCCGGGATGGAACCCGGGATCCCTCCACTGCTGGAGTCTAGTGCTCTAACCACTAGCCCACCATGGTAGCATTCTCAACACCGACGTGCTTGAGATTCCCGATTGTCGCGCAATTTGTCTGCTACTGATGTGCGGACTAGCTGCGAAAGCAGCGAAAACACCTACTTGGGCATCATCATTTGTTGCAGATCGTGGTTGACGTTTCACATGTGGCTGAACACTTCGTGTTTCTTTAAATAACGCAACTATCCGGTGAACGGTCCGGACACTTGGGTGATGTCGTCCAGGATACCGAGCAGCATACATAGCACACGCCCGTTGGGCATTTTGATCACAATAGCCATACATCAACACGACCTTTTCCGCAGTTGGTAAACGGTCCATTTTAACACGGGCAATGTATCACGAAGCAAATACCGTCAGCACTGGCGGAATGTTACGTGATACCACCTACTTATACGTTCGTGACTATTACAGCGCCATCTATCACAAAGCGAAAAAAGTGGTCCGACTAAAACATTCGTATTTCTTTACGTACTACACGAATATGCAATAAAATGGAGGTTCCTATTTTTAAAAAAACGCAGTTGATATCCTTTTGACCTATGGCAGCGTCATCTAGCGGGTCAACCATAGCGCCATCTGGTTTCCCCCTACAAGCTAGACGAGTTTGGTTCTTTGTAGTTTTTTCGTTTGATGCTTATTTCGTGAGATATTTGGCCCGTCACTATCAATGGACCACCCTGTATATGGAGCGTGATAGTCCCCTGAGCATCAACTAAGGCCTGAAGATGACGCACTGAAGCGCCAAAACTGGTAGCTACACAATAAATAAGATACAAGACATGCATTCAAAAGAATGGACATACAAAAAATAAGACACAAGAGGCTGGAATATCACACCCGACGGATTGCGTGTGTTGAAAACAGCAAGCGCCTCGCTGTGGCAGGTGAAACCCAACACGAGGTATGTGCTCGCCATGGCTGGTGACGCACGGGTTCAGCGCTCCGCTTCGTCCTCGCTCGGCGCTGGTCCGGGCGGGATAGCGCCGAACGCTCTGAGCTGTCCCAGTGAGTCAGCCAGCGAGCAGCAGGTACTGCCGTACGGTGAGTCACCGCCGCTCGGCGCCCAATTACCGCCCACTCGACTTCCTCCTCTACCCTTTCGGTGCTTACTGCAGCCAGGGGAAGACGACAGGAATGCAGGGAGGCACCTCGCAAATACTGGCGCAGCAGTAGTAGCTGCCGATGTCTCTGCACTGGCCCGTTTCACAACCATTGTAAATACTTCATTAAGCGAACATCCACAACTGAGGAAAATATTTATAGAATAAAAATCCGCTCCCGTTTCCAGTAGTGAAACCTGGTAGTCTAGGGAACGCAGGATTCGGTTACGATTGTGGACGGGTCAGTTACTAGTGGTTGCCTTTTACAGTTACACAAATTTTTTTAAAACAGTAATTCCAGACTCAACAATAAATAAAAAATACCACACGTTATTAATGAAGGAATAAACAACTGTGTAAATAATAGTGTTTTCAGTGCGTTACAATTTAGCAAATCACCATAAAATACAGATACAAATAATGTTTAAAAAAACAAAAAATGAGCCATTGCCACTGTGATCAAGGCTGAAGGCCTTACACGCCAAGAATGGGAATAAATTAAGAATGTTTAAGAACTCGCTGCAATTACAACTTAAAGGTATTGAAATATTAAAAAGTAAGTGGCCACAAACACAGCAGAAGGTATCAGACGCCAGGAATGGCAGTAAATAAGGTTTTAAGGCTTACTGCTAAAATACGAATATCTATTTTTTTAAAGCAAATGACGACAATCACGGCTGAAAGCCTTACACGCCAGGAACGGCATTTATACAAAAAAAATAGAAACCTCCTGTGAAACTGCAAATACAAGCAAAGGTTAATTAAAAGAAACAAGCAACTGACCACCAAATGGGTGAAAGAAGATAATGGTAACCTTGTAACACAATCTTTACACTGCTAACTTTATTCCTGAAGGCGACAGGAACTATTAACTAGACATACATAACCTTTAATGTAGGCATTACAAGGTATGGTAATAAATAATAAAACATAAGCACCAGTCACAGACGGTGCTCCAGGAATCGACCTCTGAGAAGGTCCGGCAACAAATGCTTTCACGAGCCATGAGAATGCAGCCAAGAGTTGCATTCACTTCACAAGATGGTAACTCAGACTAGTGGCAGTCTAACGAATGACTAATGATAATCCTTCTGAAGCTATCTGACGTCCGCTAAACCAAATGCAACGATGGAACAATACGCCAAAGCCGGAACCGGCGGTCTGCACTACGTCCAGAATACTGTGTTTAGAGCGCCCGGAACGAGAAAGGAATAATTACCACTAAGTAGAAGAATCACAAACCTCCTACAATCAAGAAAGCTCTCAAAACTACACGCCTTACCGGACAGCAGCGGCAAGGCAACAAAACGTACACTGCCGTTACATACACGACCCCCAGGGCAGGTAACTGGGGCGTCAGCGGCCACCAGGCAGGAAAAATACGGCTGGTTGAACTTAACAAATTTTAACAAGCTGAACGCAGTAAGCAGTAATAAGAAGTCGAGGAAAGCTAATCAGATCCGCCTTCCCCAAGCACTCCACTCGCTGCTCTTTACCTCGGCGACACTACGAGCAGCAACACGAACCCAAGTCACTGGAGAATCGCGAGATGTCACAATGGCGGAGGTTTCTCTACTTGAACTGAAATGCACTCATCTGAAAGCCTGCAGGATCTGGTTTACGACGAGGTCGTGCATCCTTATGACCACAGCCCTTCCATCCGGCAGTCCATGCGCGCCGCCAGCAGTCCCGGCGTGTTCTTGCCCTGCGCGGATCTGGCTCCTCCTGAGTCCCCAACCGAACTGCCACTCACACAACATGGAAAAACAACGACGTCGCCCCAAAGATAGGGCAGCAGTTACTACATATCGATAATCGCTGCTGCTGCCACTAGCGGACAGGCAACGCTTGCGAAGCGAGTGGCGCCAGGCAAAACGAGAAGAAGACAAAACAACCGCAACAATGCCAACTAAAGGAACCGGTCTGGCCTCCAACAGAGGGCGGGAACTTACAAACAGCACCAACGCGAGCCGCAGCAAGGCTCAAGTAGTTTCTTAGTTAATTCCACGACCGGTTTCGAAGCATTAAGCTTCATCTTCAGTTGTCACCAAATACACTCATATTCAGAAAAATAACCAGAGCGCCTTGAGCGACTAGAGTTAGGATGTTCACATTCATCGAAAGTGTACGTTCGCATTTTCGGCAGAAATGAGTAGCATTTGAACCATGTCGGCCCACAGGTTCAGGGTCAACAGCGATATCGTGGTGCATCACCAGCTACTGGTAAAATGTGCCTGGGACTTCCGTTGTCGCTATTAAACGAAGGTAATGGATCAGCGTGGCTTGAGCAGAGTGCAGGGTGCATCGCAAACGTATGTGCAAACCGTAACGACAGATCAGTGAGTTTGAAAGAGCGCGCATTATTGGCATGAGAGAATGTGATGCATCCGTCCGGGAAGCTACTTCTCTTGTGTAACGAAGAGTATCGGCAGTGCAACGGATGTGTGCAGAATGGTTAACAGAAGGCCGTAGAACACGGCATGGCACTGCAGGACAGATCTGCGTCCTTCTCGGCTCTGGCGCAACAGTGGAATAATGTAATACATCGTACATTACCAGGGGCGACAGTCCGTCATTGTTTATTATGGCATGGGTTACGTGCGTGTTGGCCACTTCTCCTCCTACGATTGACGAATGTGCAGAAACGTGCCAGACGGCAATGGTGTATGGAACTACGTCACTGGCGACAGGAATGGCATCAGACAGTGTTTGCCGACGAATCCAGATTCTGTTTGTTTGAAAACGTTAGCCGCATTTTGGTTCGCTGCAGACAGGGGAGCGGCAGCACAGTGACTGCATTCGCACAAGACGCACAGCGCCAACTCACGGCCTTGTGGTGTGGGGTGCTATCGGGTACAACCACAAGTCACAGTTAGTACACCGTGACCAGTGTGAACTACGTGAATTACATCCTGCGACCCGTAGCCATACCCTTTCTGCACATCACTCCGGACGCCATTTTTTAGCAAGACAATGTACAACTGCATGTTGCTGTACGAATACATGCCTTCTTGATATCGCAGCATGACATTCTTTTGCCTTGGCCCGTCAGATCACCAGACTTGTTGCCAATCAAAAATATGAAATGATGGGTGGAGCAGTACTGTCAGCGAATGCCAACCACCACAGGTGAACTTTGAAACGAAGTGAATGTAGCAAGGATGGCTATACCACAGGACGCCATTCGCGCGCATTATACTCGTCGTTGCCATCACGCATGGAACAAGTTATCAGGGCTCATGGTGAACCCTGTGTCTACTATGCAGTCGTTTCTGCAAAACTTATTAATGTACCGTACACCAGAAAGAAGGTATATATCAAGTACAGTGTAACACATGTGAAGGCAGATACACTCCTGGAAATTGAAATAAGAACACCGTGAATTCGTTGTCCTAGGAAGGGGAAACTTTATTGACACATTCCTGGGGTCAGATACATCACATGATCACACTGACAGAACCACAGGCACATAGACACAGGCAACAGAGCACGCACAATGTCGGCACTAGTACAGTGTATATCCACCTTTCGCAGCAATGCAGGCTGCTATTCTCCCATGGAGACGATCGTAGAGATGCTGGATGTGGTCCTGTGGAACGGCTTGCCATGCCATTTCCACCTGGCGCCTCAGTTGGACCAGCGTTCGTGCTGGACGTGCAGACCGCGTGAGACGACGCTTCATCCAGTCCCAAACATGCTCAATGGGGGACAGATCCGGAGATCTTGCTGGCCAGGGTAGTTGACCTACACCTTCTAGAGCACGTTGGGTGGCACGGGATACATGCGGACGTGCATTGTCCTGTTGGAACAGCAAGTTCCCTTGCCGGTCTAGGAATGGTAGAACGATGGGTTCGATGACGGTTTGGATGTACCGTGCACTATTCAGTGTCCCCTCGACGATCACCAGTGGTGTACGGCCAGTGTAGGAGATCGCTCCCCACACCATGATGCCGGGTGTTGGCCCTGTGTGCCTCGGTCGTATGTAGTCCTGATTGTGGCGCTCACCTGCACGGCGCCAAACACGCATACGACCATCACTGGCACCAAGGCAGAGGCGACTCTCATCGCTGAAGACGACACGTCTCCATTCGTCCCTCCATTCACGCCTGTCGCGACACCACTGGAGGCGGGCTGCACGATGTTGGGGCGTGAGCGGAAGACGGCCTAACGGTGTGCGGGACCGTAGCCCAGCTTCATGGAGACGGTTGCGAATGGTCCTCGCCGATACCCCAGGAGCAACAGTGTCCCTAATTTGCTGGGAAGTGGCGGTGCGGTCCCCTACGGCACTGCGTAGGACCCTACGGTCTTGGCGTGCATCCGTGCGTCGCTGCGGTCCGGTACCAGGTCGACGGGCACGTGCACCTTCCGTCGACCACTGGCGACAACATCGATGTACTGTGGAGACCTCACGCCCCACGTGTTGAGCAATTCGGCGGTACGTCCACCCGGCCTCCCGCATGCCCACTATACGCCCTCGCTCAAAGTCCGTCAACTGCACATACGGTTCACGTCCACGCTGTCGCGGCATGCTACCAGTGTTAAAGACTGCGATGGAGCTCCGTATGCCACGGCAAACTGGCTGACACTGACGGCGGCGGTGCACAAATGCTGCGCAGCTAGCGCCATTCGACGGCCAACACCGCGGTTCCTGGTGTGTCCGCTGTGCCGTGCGTGTGATCATTGCTTGTACAGCCCTCTCGCAGTGTCCGGAGCAAGTATGGTGGGTCTGACACACCGGTGTCAATGTGTTCTTTTTTCCATTTCCTGGAGTGTACATAGGACAAACAGGTAGAACATTTGATGTCAGATACAAAGAACACGTGACGCCCTGGAAATAGGGACAAACTACTCGACATCTGCAGAACACCTAAGAGAACATGATCACAAACCAACCGCTAGAGAAGATGACACGAAAATAATTGGAATTAACAATAAAAAGACCTCCTAACCCTGGAAGAAAATTACCACATACAGAAAACCAAAGCAGAAAGGAAGACCCTGTTAAATGATCAAATACGCATGTCAAGCAATTCATTATTTACACCAATAGATAAAATAATAGAATAACGCTCCCAAAGAGCATTAATACAATAATACTATCCAATATAATAATAATACCATCCAACACCTTTACACTCACTTATACATGAACCCCTCCACAAAATATTGAAACGAGAAGTCAAATTAGCTGTCACCAAAGCTTTCAACCACTCACTAAATGCTAAAACAACACCATTCAATTCAAACCACCAACCCCCCCTCCTAAAAAAAGATCCACTCTTCAGCTCTCTCTCTCTCTGCCAAACGCACACAAGGTATAAACATCATGAACAGAAGTTAGTCTTGAATACATACTTCGTTAGGTTGCCAACAAATAGGTAAACATGCCAAAAAGGAGCAATACTTACGTTGTGAAAAGCAGTGTGGGACGGAATAGTTATATTGAGTGGCAAAAGAACAATAGTACACCTCAAAAAGAAGGAGAAACGGTGAACAGCGTGAAGAAGGTCAGAACGCAAAATCGTTCTTATACGTCAGTAATAAAGTAGTAGTGCGACCTCCGGACCAGATGACAGGAAACAAAGATCAGCAAATCGTGAGAAATCGCGACGTGAACTGTTTCATAATCTAAAACTAACCAAAATGTACCGTTGTAGATACCACTGATGCCTGAGAACAAGAAGAAGGAGAAACGCGTCTGGGATAAATAAAGTAACCTTCATGCGCTCGCGCTAGAAATAGTCACGCGAGCGCTCGCGCGGGCCGTCGGCCGACCGCCCGAGAGTTTTCATCAGTCTCTTGAGGTTTTCCGTTTTTAAAGGTCATATTTCCATAAAATATCGACATAGGACATCTCACACAATATTGCAAACACTTTTGTAATCAAAATTATTTATTTAACAATAAAATATACAATGGAATACAAAAAGGAAGCCAAATACCCAAATGAAATATAAGAACATTTTTTAAATTGCTATGTTTTGGGACTATATAATGTAATACTTAAGACTAGAACTATTCACTGTCTTAACTCGTCACAAGAAAAGCTAATTTTGCTTTGAAGAAAGAATTTTTGATTGAAAACGTCACAAACATTTCTGTCAGATGAAAAATTCTGATCAGTCTGTATGCATTTCATTTTCGTTTTGAGGCTGACAACAATTATTGCACGTAACTGGCGTGGTTGAATGTCGTAGACAGACCTTTCTTCCACATTCACCGCATTCTCGCTTTGTTTTTATATTCTTTTTTGAGCCACACAAATAACATATTCCTCTCCTTGTAGGGGTTAATACAGCTGGATAAACTACGTAACTCTCTCTGTAATTTTCCAAAAATACTAACAAATCTTTTGGTAAATGCTTCAATTTAGCTCTTTCTTGCAGGTTTTGGCCCATCAGTTCCAAAGATAACGCATGTAAAAATTGTCTTCTCGTTTTTTCTTTCATATTACCTGTGTTGAATTGAAAAATGCGTAACGAATTTATTCCTGCCAAGTCAAGTAAGCGGAAAAATATACATGCAGGTCACCTTTGTGTTCTTCTTTATGTTGAAATTCTGGAGCACATGCACATTCACTAGAGCATTGGAAGAGTCTATAAAATTGAGGAATTATAGGGGAATTATAAAAAGAAATATTTACATTCCGAAGTAGACGAGGAGAACAAAGTCTCGTAAGCGCTCGCAAGGCGGTAACTGACCGTTTTTGTAAGTGCCGTAAGCGCTCGCAAGGCGGTAAACTGACCGCCGAACGTGTTTGGACCCATTTGAACTTGTCCTGAGAGGCAGAGAGGTGCGACTTGGACGAACTTTGAGCAGCATCTGTCGGAAAAAGGTGCAACTAGAGAATACATGTCCCTCCCGCCGCCTCGTTACCTTTATGGAGTAAGTATGGCTCGAAATTGCAAAAAGGCGGTCACTTCACCGCCCGCGCGAGCGCGTGAATAAGTATTTCTATGCTTGCTGCAGAGGATGGCCACGCAAACAAACTTGACTTTTATTTCTGTTTCTTTCCCAACCTATTGTACCAATACTTCCGGTAATCCTACCATTTACTACGTCATTTATACAGTGTACCAAAACTACCACATTTTTACGGTAGCCCAAATAACTTTTACATTTTAACGTTGTCACAAAGTCCTGTAAACAACGGTCGGAGCGTCTGTGAATCGATCAACTCCTCGACGAGAGACCGAGTGAGTTGGCACAGTGTTCAGCATCGGGAGGACGATGGTTCAAATATGCGTTCGGCCACCCAGATTTGAGTTTTCCCTGATTTTCCTAAATCGCTCCACATATATGCCGGGAATGGTTCCTGGGAAAGGGCATGGACATTTCCTTCTCCATCCTGGACACAATACGAGCTTATGTTAGGTATCTAATGACCTCGTTGTTGCCAGATCGTTAACCAATAATCTTCCTTTCCGCCTTCCTCGACGATATAAATCTGCTCCTTGTTCACGGAGGCATTCGAGGTCAGCTATGTGTACGTCCTCATCGGTGGAAAATCTCTTTCCCCAGACGTTCTTCCAGCTTGCCAGAAAGATTTCCTGGACATCGTCGTCTGTGCACGATATCGATGGCATTCCTTCACCATCAGCACCGCCTTGGTCAGATTGTTGACACCATTTCACTATGGCTGGACCTGACGTTGCTTTCGGTCCATGTACTACCAGAACTGTGTAAATTACAGTAGAGGCACTAATTCTGGACATTTTGTAGAGATTCATTGAATAATGCATTCAGGAGGTTATTTTAATTGAAATACACAATATAATTCACTACAGTTTTTAGAAATCATGCCTTAATATCCGCTATTGGACAATTAAAGTTCAGATATAAAAATCTGATTAAAATATTTTTAAAAAATCAAGGAAAATACTCACTGCCCAAAAATTTCAGAAAGTTACAAATTATTTGTTACAAAAATTATTGCAGTATTTCTTAGCATTTTGTGGGATATCTTTTTGATTTGATCACTGGCCCGACAGTGTCTAGTCCACCAAATATCGAAGATCTTCTGGTTTGATCACTCTGAACCATGAACTGATAATGGCCTCCAGGAACTCCCTCTTTTTACTGGGATCCCATCGTGAAACCAAGCCTTGACCACAAGTTCTCAAATGGACTGAGGTCGGGACTGTTGCCATGCCAAGGCAGCACATTGATCTGCTGGTCTTCGAACCATTTCTTATTGATTTTCTCAGTTTGACATGTCACACTGTCTTGCTGAAAGATGCACTGATGGTTGTTACTTTCAAACAAAGAGGGCAGTAAATTCAACACTAAGCTTTCGTCTTGGTACTTTCTTTCGGCTATGTTGCCCTGTAACACTGCCAAATCATGACTTTCCATGCATCCCCACACCATTAAACCGATGGGATGCTCCATAGTGGCATTGGTTCACTGAGACAATGTCTTCGCCTTGTCGACGACGAACGAACTTAACTCCATCACAAAGAGTTCTTCTTATGGGACAGCCACAAGTGTGTAACTCAATTTTGAAAAATGAAGAAACCGCAGGACAGTTGTTATTGTGAATTAAACAAATGTGCTGCAATTTCTTCATTTTTCAAAATTAACTCCATCACTTCTAAATATGCTGGTCTTAGTCTCGTCACTGCAAATGACTGTAGCCCAGTCTGCCCGCGTCCACTGCCTGTGTGCTAATGCCGATTGTATACCTTTCTGGCTCTGCAGTTTGTTCAGATAAGACTCCCTTCTTGGAGTCATCGCTCGCAGACAATTTGCGCAATGTTTCTTTTTGATGGCTCGATTAGAAAATTCAAACCCTGAAGGCTTCAAGATGGCATTTATGTGTTTTGCAGTACGTCACTGATATTGCAGAGAATGACGGCAGATTCTACGACAGTCTTGATAAGTGAATATCGTTTTTCTGTCGGTTCTTAGAGCAGCTGTCAATGACTCAGTTTCTTCATAACGGTTGCAAACTTTCCTCACACCCAACTTTGTATCGCCTCAACCCCATGTTTTTGAATTTCTGTACATTTATAACCTTCTTCACGGAGTGTTACTGCCTTACTCTGTTTACTAGGCGACCAATCAGCACGTTTCGGTACAGTAGACATCATTTTCAACGTGTCATCCGTGTCAATTCAGTTCACACTAAAGAAATTTTGCACTTCACCAACCAAAATAATCAGAATGGTTTTACTCCCTGGATAAATCAATAACAACACGCTTCCATAGACTGATTTCTGGGAACAGAGCAAATTACAAACAGCTGCACAAGCAAACAAAACAATGAAGTTTTTTAATCGTTGTCAGTTAAGTCCCTTTATTAATTTTTAATAAAAAAGTATAACATCGCATTCTTTTCAGTAGGACATATGATAAACAAAAAAGAATAATTTACTAATTTAGTGTACCATAGCTTACTTATACCTCGTGATGTTAAAATGCATGAATATCTCAACAAAGTGTCCGGAATTAATGCCACTACTGTCCATGTTTTGCCGGTTGGTGTGGCCATGCGGTTCTAGGCGCTTCAGTCTGGAACCGCGTGACCACTACGGTCGCAGGTTTGAATCCTGCCTCGGGCATGGATGGGTGTGTTATGTCCTTAGGTTAGGTTAGGTTTAATTAGTTCTAAGTTCTAGGCGACTGATGACCTTAGAAGTTAAGTCGCATAGTGCTCAGAGCCATTTGAACCATTTGTCCATGTTTTGCCCACAAGAATAGTACTATCCCGTTTATTTCAACTCTGAAGTACGTTTCCAGTTGCCACGTCACCTCACTCGCAAATTGTGACGCAGCTGTTATCCGTAACGCAGCAGAACTGTGCCTGCAAAAAATCTGGTACTCGCATTCTCTTCTGACAATACGCCATCCTTGTTGTGCATTAGCCTTACC
Organism: Schistocerca americana; assembly: GCF_021461395.2. NCBI lineage: Eukaryota > Metazoa > Arthropoda > Insecta > Orthoptera > Acrididae > Schistocerca > Schistocerca americana. Next base: position 441,330,381 of record NC_060125.1, on the reverse strand, counting down.
ATGAGACGACATGGGTAACTTACTTTCTGAAACATCCACGTATTCACTAGTCCTCCTGAAACATCCAGTTCAATTGGTGCGAAACGTTTTTGAGTAGTTTTATTTCCTTAATTTGTTTCATCGTATTAGATTTTCCGGGAAAGCCTGCGGCTGTGTCATTCATGATTTAATAATGAAAACTGCACCAGTTACTTATTTTTTGCTGCTTAGCACAAAGCATTTCGAGAATTTCGTCTCATTTTCAAGTGCATTTGCGCATTTGTTTACATGAATATGATTGGTAATGTTTGCATGTGTAGTTTTCTGCCTCTCTTGCGTCTTTTCGAAGTTAGACTGCAATCGAAAAATCGGACAAAATGCATTTTTGAATGTTTTTAAATGCTAATGTTAGAAATGGTATTTTTGTTCGTTTACTTACAGGTCTTGTGCCTGCTCCATTGCACAGAATATCACACACACGCAAATCATTACTTACGCTGTTTGTTTATGATACCTGTAAGTAAACGAGCAAAAATGACATTTATAACAATAGGATTTAAAACATTCAGAAATTCCTTTTGTCCGATTTTCCGATTGCGAACTAATTTCGAAAAGATGCAAGAGAGGCAGAAAATCACACCCGGAAAGATCGCCAAACGTATTCATGTAAACCAATGCGCAAATGCACTTGAAAACGAGAATAAATTCTCGAAACGCGTTGTGCTAAGCAGCAAAAAATAAGTAACTGGTGCAGTTTCCATTATTAGGTAACGAGTTTTTTTTCCATTGGCCCTAATGTTTTGAAAGGCAATATTTGCAATTCCAGAGATATCCAAGCCATCAATCGTCAGTTCCTTCGTTGTCCAGCGATAAAGTTACGTCAATCTAGCTTCACGTGAAATCTAATCACCACGCAACAGACTGTTGCCCATTGTGAACTAGCTTATGGGTTGCCACTTTAGATTAGATTAGATTCAGTCATAAACTAAACATAAAAAACATAAAAAATTTGAGAATAATGCTCACTTCACTGATTATTTGTCAGGAGATTTTCAAAATATTGAATAAATTACAGTAAACTTGAACTGCTAATATACACAGAATTAATACACCGTCAGAATGAATCATAGACATACACTTTTAATAAATTTGTCATACACAGAATATCTAATCTTCACTGTTGTGACCAAGTGCTGTCAAAACTGAAATGTAACAGACATTTTTACTTAAGTTGGTCTAACAGTCCTTGTTGAGATATTCATCTACAGAGTAGTGGGCGTTGGCTTATCAAAAAGTTTTTCAAACTATCTTCAAACTATGCTTTATCTGAGACCACGTTTTTAGTGATTGCTGGCAACTTATTGAAACTGTATGTTCCTGTATATTGGACCCCATTTTGGGCCAAGGTAAGTGATTTTAGTTCTCTACGTAGATTTTTCTTATGCCTAGTAGTCATACTAAGTATTGAGCTATTGGTCAGAAACAGAAAATGTATGTTCCTGAATTCTGGACTCCTTTTTGGACCATGTTAAGTGGTTTAGTTCTTTATGTTGATTGTACTTATTCCTAGTAGTCATACTATGTATTGAGCTACTGGTTGGAAACAGAGAATTAAGGAACAGATACACTGAGCAGCAGTCAGGATCACATATTTAGTGTTGATAGAATACAAATCCGCTTCAGTTGCCAGTAATTTCTTAATTACTTGCATGACTGGTTTCGAAGCATAAAGCTTCATCTTCAGGTGTCACCAAATATTTATGGGAACATAAATATGCGGTGGTCGGACCGGTCTGTCACTCCCCCCCCCCCCCCTCCCCCATAACTGATTGGCCCGAATGTCCCATATTTATGAACCTATCCGTACACTCATGTTCAGAAAAAAAACAGAACACCTTGAACGACTAGAAATATGATGCTCATATTCTCAGGACATGTATGACATGTCTGTTTTTTGTCAGTTTTGGGGTGTATTTTTGTACAAAACTGTCTGTTGTGCATCCTATGTTTATTCCCTGTCTTTTGAAAATGTTGGTGATTTTATGGGTGAGTTCGTGTTTGTATGTCACTGTGTACCATCTTGTGTTTTCTTTCATCATTTTCTAAGTATCCTGTGTAGTTGTTATGGGACTGCATGTTTTTGTTTGGTTGTGATGCCCTGTTGTCTGTGGTTTGGTGCTTTGTGCTTTAATTTTACTTTTAATTCTGTTGTTTAGCTTTGTGACTATGTTATTATTGTAGCCATTATATTGTGCTGTCCAGTTCTTTTTGGTAGCTTTCTTTGGTGAGTGGCACTGTGTTGAGCCTATGGCTGGCTCTGAGCACTATGGGACTTAACATCTATGGTCATCAGTCCGCTAGAACTTAGAACTACTTAAACCTAACTAACCTAAGGACAGCACACAACACCCAGCCATCACGAGGCAGAGAAAATCCCTGACCCCGCCGGGAATCGAACCCGGGAACCCGGGCGTGGGAAGCGAGAACGCTACCGCACGACCACGAGATGCGGGCTGAGCCTATGGAACATGTGTCAAAGTGCTGCTTGATTTTGTGAGTGTGGATGGTTCGATGGTTGGGGAATGAATGTCAATTGCTACGAGTTTACGGTAAATTTCAAACATATGCTTATTGTTTTGTTTTTTGATTTTTATATCCAGGAAGTTAATTTGGTTGTTCTGTCTCATTCAATTGTGAATTTTATGTTTTTTTTTGTATTTTGTTGATGTCATTATGTAGTTTTTCAATTTTTGTTTATGGTTCATCTACTAAGTAAAGGATGTCATACATATATCTGAACCAATATAATATGTTGTATTGTTTTGCTACTATTCTTGTGAAAACGATCTGTTTAATGTGATTTAGATAAAAGAAATTATTCAGGTAGTGAAGGGAGACGAAAATTTAATAGTCATGGGTGACTGGAATTAGAGAGTAGGAAAAGGGAGAGAAGGAAACATAGTAGGTGAATATGGATTGGGGGAAAGAAATGAAACCGAGCGAGGTGGCGCGGTGGTTAGCTCACTGGAGTCGCATTCTGGAGGACGACGGTTCAATCCCGTCTCCAGCCATCCTGATTTAGGTTTTCCGTGATTTCCCTAAATCGTTTCAGGCAAATGCCGGGATGGTTCCTCTGAAAGGGCACGGCCGATTTCCTTCCCAATCCTTCCCTAACCCGAGCTTGCGCTCCGTCTCTAATGACTTCGTTGTCGACGGGACGTTAAACACTAACCAGCACCACCACCACCAAAGAAATGAAAGAGAAAGTCGTCTGGTAGAATTTTGCACAGAGCATAACTTAATCATAGCTAACACTTGGTTCAAGAATCATAAAAGAAGGTTGTACACATGGAAGAATCCTGGAAATACTAGAAGGTATCAGATAGATTATATAATGGTAAGACAGAGATTTAGGAACCAGGTATTAAATTGTAAGACATTTCCAGGGGCAGATGTGGACTCTGACCACAATCTATTGGTTATGAGCTGTAGACTAAAACTGAAGAGACTGCAAAAAGGTGGGAATTTAAGGAGATGGGATCTGGACAAACTGATTAAACCAGAGGTTGTACAGAGTTTCAGGGTGAGCATAATGGAACAATTGTCACAAATGGTGGAAAGAAATACAGTAGAAGAAGAGTGGGTAGCTCTGAGGGATGAAGTAGTGAAGGCAGCAGAGGATCAAGTGGGTAAAAAGACGAGGGCTAGTAGAAATGCTTGGGTAACAGAAGAAATATTGAATTTAATTGATGAAAGGAGAAAATATAAAAATGCAGTAAATGAAGCAGGCAAAAAGGAATACAAACGTCTCAAAAATGAAATCGACAGGAAGTGCAAAATGGCTAAGCAGGGATGGCGAGAGGACAAATGTAAGGATGTAGAGGCTTGACTCACTAGGGATAAGATAGATACTGCCTACAGGAAAATTAAAGAGGCCTATGGAGAAAAGAGAACCACTTATATGAATGTCAGGATTTCAGATGGAAACCCAGTTCTAAGCAAAGACGGGAAAGCAGAAAGGTGGAAGGAGTATATAGAGGGTCTATACAAGGGCGACGTACTTGAGGACAATATTCTGGAAATGGAAGAGAATGTAGATGAAGACGAAATGGGAGATACGATACTGCGTGAAGAGTTTGACAGAGCACTGAAAGACCTGAGTCGAAACAAGGCCCTGAGAGTAGACAACATTCCATTAGAACTACTGACGGCCTTGGGAGAGCCAGTCCTGACAAAAGTCTACCATCTGGTGAGCAAGCTGTATGAGACAGTCGAAATACCCTCAAACTTCAAGAAGAATATAATAATTCCAATCCCAAAGAAAGCAGGTGCTGACAGATGTGAAAATTACCGAACAATCAGTTTAATAAGTCACGGATGCAAAATACTAACGCAAATTCTTTCCAGTCGAATGGAAAAACTGGTAGAAGCCGACCTCGGGGAAGATCAGTTTGGATTCCGGAGAAATATTGGAACACGTGAGGCAATACTGAACTTACGTCTTACCTTAGAAGAAAGATTAAGGAAAGGCAAACCTAAGTTTCTAGCATTTGTAGACTTAGAGAAAGCTTTTGACAATGTTGACTGGAATACTCTCTTTCAAATTCTAAAGGTGGCAGGGGTAAAATACAGGGAGCGAAAGGCTATTTACAATTTGTACAGAAACCAGATGGCAGTTATAAGAGTCGAGGGACATGAAAGGAAGCAGCGGTTGGGAAGGGAGTGAGACAGGGTTGTAGCCTCTCCCCGATGTTGTTTAATCTGTATATTGAGCAAGGAGTAAAGGAAACAAAAGAAAAATTCGGAGCAGGTGTTAAAATCCATGGAGAAGAAATAGAAACTTTGAGGTTCGCCGATGACATTGTAATTCTGTCAGAGACAGCAAAGGACCTGGAAGAGTAGCTGAACGGAGTGGATAGTGTCTTGAAAGGAGGATATATGATGAACATCAACAAAGTCAAAACGCGGCTAATGGAATGTAGTCGAATTAAGTCGGGTGATGCTGAGGGAATTAGATTAGGAAATGAGACACTTAAAGTAGTAAAGGAGTTTTGCTATTTGGGGAGCAAAATAACTGATGATGGTCGAAGTAGAGAGGACATAAAATGTAGACTGGCAATGGCAAGGAAAGCGTTTCTGAAGAAGAGAAATTTTCTTAACATCGAGTATAGATTTAAGTGTCAGGAAGTCGTTTCTGAAAGTATTTGTATTGAGTGTAGCCATGTATGGAAGTGAAACATGGAGGATAAATAATTTAGACAAGAAGAGAATAGAAGCTTTCGAAATGTGGTGCTACAGAAGAATGCTGAAGATTAGATGAGTAGATCACATAACTAATGAGGAGGTACTGAATAGAATTGGAGAGAAGAGGAGTTTGTGGCCCAACTTGACAAGAAGAAGGGACCGGTTGGTAGGGCATATTCTGAGGCATCAAGGGATCACATATTTAGCATTGGAGGGCAGCGTGGAGGGTAAAAATGATAGAGGGAGACCAAGAGATGAATACACTAAGCAGATTCCGAAGGACGTAGGTTGCGTTAAGTACTGGGAGATGAAGAAGCTTTCACAGGATAGAGTAGCATGGAGAGCTGCATCAAACCAGTCTCAGGACTGAAGACGACAATAACAACAACAACAATGTGATTTACAAAAATATTTGCTAAGGCTCCTAAGTTTGGGAACCCCATTGGTAATCCATCTTCTTGTAAATAAAATTCATTATTGAATTGGAAGTAATTTTGTTCTGTTATGAGCTTTATTAATGTGCATATTTCTTTAATCTGTTCATTGGGTAGTTGACTATAAGTTTTCAGGTTCTTATCTAAGATTTCTATTGTTTCTGGTACTGGTATGTTAGAATACATGCTTTCTATATCAAATGAGAGGAGTTTTGCTGTGTCAGGGATTTTTAAATCTTTTATTTGTTGTAAGAGTTGTGCAGTGTTTTTAATGGTTCTGTCTTCTTGGTAGACAGTAATTTAAACATGTATTCTGCAAGCTTGTAAGTGGGGGATTTTCTGAAATCCAGTATTGGCCCCCCAGGAGGATTCGGTTTGTGGATTTTTGGTTGACTTCAGAGGACAAATGCAGTGGGATTGATCGGTGTGAACTTCCTTTCCACTGTGTTATCCAGTATGATGTCAATATTTTTCAGAGTGTTTTTTGCTTTTGTCTGGAATCTGTTTCTTGGGTCTGATTTTAACTTTGTAATGTTATTTTGTATAATGAATTCTTGTGTTTTTTTCAATTTATTGTTCTTTGTCTATCATAATATAAATGAAGTGTTGGCAGAAGAGCCAACACCGTGTTTCTAGAGGAGGCCGAAATGCACGCTTTTAAGCTCACGCAGTCTGGCGTGAGGTCTGGAACAGGTCAGAGAAATAAGACTAGCAAAACAGGAGGTAACTGGTAGAATACTTAACTTTAATCCATAATTGGTGTACATCGCTCTTGACGGTACATGTTATAACCTCAATATAAACTGGTAATGGCGCCTTGCTAGGTCGTAGCAAATGACGTAGCTGAAGGCTATGCTAACTATCAAATTCAAATGGTTCAAATGGCTCTGAGCACTATGGGACTTAACTGCTACGGTCATCAGTCCCCTAGAACTTAGAACTACTTAAACCTAACTAACCTAAGGACAGCACACAACACCCAGCCATCACGAGGCAGAGAAAATCCCTGACCCCGCCGGGAATCGAACCCGGGAACCCGGGCGTGGGAAGCGAGAACGCTACCGCACGACCACGAGATGCGGGCAATGCTAACTATCGTCTCGGCAAATGAGAGCGTATTCGTCAGTGTAGCATCGCTAGCAAAGTCGGCTGTACAACTGGGGAGAGTGCTAGGAAGTCTCTCTAGACCTGCCGTGTGGCGGCGCTCGGTCTGCAATCACTGACAGTGGCGACACGCGGGTCCGACGTATACTAATGGACCGCGGCCGATTTAAAGGCTACTACCAAGCAAGTGTGGTGTCTGGCGGTGACACCACAATAAAACTAACAAAATTGTACTGTTATATATCCCACCGATGGTGCCTTAGAGCAAGGATAATCAGAAAAGGATGAAAGAAAACACAAGATGGTACACAATGACATACAGACACAAACTCATCCATAAAATCACCAACATTTTCAAAAGGCAGGGAATAAACACAGGATACACAGCATACAATTTTGTACAAAAATGCACCCCAAAACTGACAAAAAACAGACGTGTACCAGAAAGGAGGTATATATCAACTGCAGTGTAACACTTGTGAAGGCAGATACATAGGACAAACAGGTAGAACATTTGATGTCAGATACAAAGAACACATGAGAGCCCGTAAATATGGGACAAACCACTTGACATTTGCAGGACACCTAAGAGATCATGATCAAAGGCTCCCTCCCTCTCTCCCTCCCTCTCGCCACCATAGGTAGGGAGAGCTACCTGTTTATCTTGCCATTGGTGGTGCACAAACAGATCCTTCTGGTGGCATTGATATCTCCAGTCTGTAGAAATCAGTCACAGACAGACAAAAGGCAAGAAGAAGAGAAAGCTTTCTGCGGACTGTTAAACATATTTCTCGGAAATACTGGACCCCTTTGGAATGGCAACGAAATTGCGGAGAACGCTCCAGATCGTTTTTTCAAACGGCCAGCAACACCGCCGAGCACCTCACCTCGTTTTTTTTCTGTGGCCCACTGCCATTCCTCAGCGGCTGTTGGCCGCACCTGCCAGTCGATGTTATCCTGCGGATGCTGACCACCTTGAGGCAATGGTCTTTCTCCAACACAAAAACATGTCTAGTCAACTGAACAATAGGATATAAACTTGTTCATCGGAAATATAGTGACACACCCCTGCTCCCATATGTTGTTCTGAGGTCAGGGGGCTGAGGTGTGGTGACGACATCGCGCAGACTAGGCACGCCCCCAATGCCTCCAATAGGCCTGTCGTTCTGCGATGGAGAACACATTTATTTAATGTCAATGCAACTCTTTTTTGCAATCTGTTAAACGTATTTCTCTGAAAGCCTGGACCCCTCTGGAACAACAACAAAATTCCGGAGAACTCTCCAGATGGATTTTCAAAGGCTGGCTGCTTGGGATCAGGAAGCCTTCTGCCTAAATTGACCGCATACCCCAGAGCAGCTTCCCACCGCAGTGTCTCCAGAACAAGGCACCGCCACAAGCACGTGACTGGGCGGTCAGCATTATCGACACCGACAAAAGCTACACATACAATACAGAGCGACCCCAGCATCCCTCAGAACAAAACCATGGCAAATTATTGCTATCCTGACCATAGGTTGTTTGTCTCCAAGGACAGCACCTATCTTCTGCGGGACTCAGCCAACCCGTCTCCAATAGCCCAGCCAGCAAATGCATTCCATTCTGAACACTGCATTGTCAGATTTGTATTTAACATGAATGCACCTCCTATAATCTAGCATGTATTAAAAAGGAAAACACAATTGAGCCATGTGTGGCTCATGTTCATGCCATTTATTGTTTGTCACCTTGTCTTTACAGTACTGCCACCTCGTTTTTTATTCGATTAACTGCCATCACTAAGATCCTGGCTTGCCTACCCATGAGCGACAGCAGCAGCGCTTATCGATAAGAACACTGTCGTATTATCTTTGGAGCGACCGCTAGTATTTCTGGGTCGTCGTGTGTCGGGAGCGGGTTGGGATGGAGCAGCAGTGAGGTCCGGACAGCCATGACTTGCCCGATCATTGCTGGTCATCCCATCGGATGACTTGTATTTGTTCGCCGGCTGCTTCTGGGATCTCCATGTGTGTCGACTTATGGCGCGTGCTTATTGTTCCACAGGCACTGGTTTTAGAACTGTGTGTAGCTTTTGGTTTTGACTGACCAGTTAGTGTAGCGCTGTCTGCATGTTGGATGCAGTCGGTTGGTTGGGACAGAGCAGCGAGGAAGTCTCCACGGCACGCAGTCAGCCCGGGACAGCTGGTGGCGTGCACGCGCGGTCGGATTGTGAGGTGCTAGCTGCAAGAGCTACCAACTTCGTTGCCCATCGAACGTGGAGAGTGTAGTTGAGTGATCAGTTAACCTGTTATGAAACCTCAACTGCTGTGACATCTCTTCGTTCATTGCTGGTTGTTCAAAATGGGGTTCAAATGGATCTGAGAACTATGGGACTCAACATCTGTGGTCATAAGTCCCCTAGAACTTAGAACTACTTAAACCTAACTAACCTAAGGACATCACACACATCCATGCCCGAGGCAGGATTCGAACCTGCGACTGTAGCAGTCGCGCGGTTCCTGACTGAGCGGCTGGTTGTTGCTTATTGGACTGTTCCAGCTAGCAGCAACGTAGGGTGTGTTGGAGTCGGCGAAATTTTGCAGCCGTCTTCCTGTATGTCCTGTACGGTCCTTAACTATTGAATTGGTTGTTACTTATCAGTGAAGCGCACCAGTGGTATTTTCTGCCTTATGGCCGTTAATGCCCCAGTTACCTGCCCTGGTCGTTAGCGTACTTTTCCGGCAGTGTGTTTTTCCTCGCCGTGTTGATGCTGTCTAACACGGCGTGTAGTTCGACAGCCTTTTAGTTGTTTGTTCATATTTTTTCTCTTAGAGTGGTTATTGTGCCTTGGCTGTTTTTAGGTGCCAATTTTGAAGACGTAATGCTACTGGTATCTTTGTTCTCGGCAGATACTTTCTGTTGTCATGCCATTGGTCGGACGGAAGGGAATTGATTAGGTTGCTGGGCGATCCTTCAGCTGTCCCTGGGTCGGGCTGCCATCCGATTATTTAACCCTACTTTTGGCTGCCTGTCTCACCTCACCTTACATTAGAGCTATCTCCTCAGGTCGACCCTTGGAACACTTCTGAGCACCACTGTTCTGTTGGTCTTAGATTGTGATTTTCATTTTAGTCTGAAGTACTGTGCGAGGCCTTCACCCGTTTATTAATTAACTTTGTTTAAATTTTAAAATAAGGCCTTCAGCCGACTTAAATTAAAATTTGAAGACTGATTTGTTTAAAAACTACATTTTGAATCTTTGCTCTATCTGAAATTCTTGTTATCCAGGCCTTAAGCCCTGAGTTGTTCAATGTCCAGTGTGTGGCCTTCAGCCGAGCTTTTCCGTGAAATTTTTTTAAAGATAATGCCTTCAGCTGTCTTAAATTAAAATCTGAAGATTCATTTGTTTAAAACAATTTTTTTTTAGAAAATTCTGTTCTATCTGAAATTCTTGTTATCCAGGCCCTAAGCCCTGAGTTGTTCAATGTCTTGAGTGCGGCCTTCAGCCGAGTATTTACGTCGCAATTTTTTACAATTTGTGTTCACGCCTTCAGCCGTTCTTGTTTTTGGTGTGGTTGTGTGGTTTTGGGCCTTCAGCCCAGGAGGTATCTCAAGTTTTCTTAACTAGGCCTTCAGTCAAATTGTTTTATTTTAATCCTTTTAAGGCAATGTGTAATTAAGTGGTTCTTAGGAAGATGAAAGTTTGTGTGTTTTGAGCAACTGGCAGTAACTGATTACGGCCCCCCTCCACAACCATAACCTGATCCGCTCTACCCTGCGAAACCAGATTCCAACAATCGTGACTATAATAAATGTCCTCTTTCTATGAAAATAGGCGCAGTCCAATGTCTATAACTTTTATAAGCAAAATCGGTATAGTTTTTGTGTTCAACTGCAGGATACAATTCGCATCTCACTATTTTACGACGTCCAACGAAGGGCTCCGCCGCAGATTACAGATGATCAGCAGAAACACGTCCACCCTGTGTAAAATTGGGAAAAAAGCTTCTACTATTTTGATGAGAAAATTACCAATTACCGCAGAATGTCCTCGTTACTTCGAAACCGCCATCAGAGTAAAGAAAAAGCGAGAATTTAAACTCTGAACTAAAATCATGTATGTCAAGCAATTTCTTTCAGCTTCATGGACAAATTACACGACCTGAGAGCGTCTCTCGCGTTCAAATCAATATCTGTAAATGAACTGTCATGCACGTGTCTGTTACAAACGTTTCAGACACGTCAAATAATATTACAGAATACAATCTTCCATGCCACTGGCTATCATTCAGAAAAAAACAATCATTTTACGTTCGACAGCAACAAGCTATAATTCAAGAGGATGTAGCTATTTTGTACACTATGGCAGGTTTATGCGATGTTATATCTTGCCAGCGTTTACGAAAAAAATCGTGAGAGCCTGTCTCGCCCTGTTTACGTGGGACATTGAAATTTCGTTTTTCATTAAAAGATATCGCCGCACCGAAAAAGACGCCTATCAAGAATCATTTCTTGGTGCCCTTCCACCCACCAGGCGGCACGTCATTGATATCAAATTGATAGGCTAATTAATGATATTGATCATGAGAGTCACTTTGTATGGCGGATGATTTTTTTTTTTCAGCATTCGGATTACACTCACCAGGTAGACCAAATGAGAGTCCATAGAGGGAAGACGATTTTCTTTTCGTGGAAACCGACATTTGAAGCTGACCACAGAGGGATTCTATAGTCTACAACACACATTTCCCTTAAGGACCGCATTATTAAAAACACAGTCAGAACGACCACGTTGCCGTCACCCTGAATAAGAAGCGATCTTGGGTCTGCAGGCACACACAGGAGTCGCTGACTGCGTTATGCTTTCTGGTAGAAATGCTCCGTTCGGCCACAAACTTGCTTTGGATCCTGTAGAGAAGTCTTTTAATGATTACAGCCACTGGTAAGTCACATTTGTGACACTCTCATATCTAGAAATGAGTCAGCTTTCTCGAACCTATGTGCTAAGGATCTCATACAGCAAAAACTCCAACGCAGTTATTTAGACTGTCCCTCTGCACCTTAGTCTCTGCCCCGCCCTCACTGCAGCTTCGTCCAAGTGATCTTTCAATTTAAGTCGGACCTGGACGGACGTCGGAGAGCGCTATATTTAACGCCTTCTGCAGCCTGTGGGGAAACAGGGTGAACTGAGTTAATGCGACAGGACCACGTTTTGAGCACTCGCTGGGAATGGGAACTTGTCATAGCTCCGCCAATTGTGTAGATGTGTAAGGCCAGCGGCAAACGAAGCTTTTCCCTGCAACACGTAGTAGAAAAGATAGTACGAACAGTTACACTGGTGATTCTTGCTGGGAAAATTAGGAACACTTCACATCATACAGGGCATGGAAGAGGGACAAGGATTTCGTTAGTGCATTGAAAGTACGAAACCGAAATTTGGTTGCAATAATTACATGTCCGTTGTTTGAAACTGATAAACAATATTATATTCAAAATAATCTCCATTGCTATTTATACATTTCTCCCACATCTCTGGAAGGCTATGAATGCCACACAAAAAAAAGCAGTTCTCCTTTTGAAGTGAACCAGTCAGCGAGCCATTTTCGTACATTTTCATACGAGTTGAAGCGTTGTTCAGCGAGAGCGTGCCGCAGTGATGCAGGTAGATGATAATCGGATGGAGCCAAGTCTGGAGAATAAGCCGGATGTCCTAGTATTTCTGAAACGAACGCCTCGATCATTTCCCTGACCCGTTTTTCTGTGTGTGATGGGGACGTTATCATGGAGCAATATAACTTTGTGTTACCTCTTTCCATATTCCGGTCGTTTTCCACGTAATGCTCGATTTAAACCGATCATTTCCTGTTGGTAGCGATCAGTGTTAACGGTTTCACCAGGTTCTAGCAGCTCAAAATAGATGAAACCCTTCTGATCTCACCAAACACAGAGCATTGTCTTCTTTTCAAAGCGATTTGGTCTCGCAGTGGACGTCGATGGTTTGCCTGAATACACCCATGATTTACGACGCTTAGGATTCTCAAAAAATATCCATTTTTCATTCACAAGTGGTCTTTCGATTTGCTTGCTGTCTTTCATGCAGTTCATGTGCAACCAATTTTCCCACTTTCTGCACCTTTCCCATAGCTTTCAACCGCAGAGAAACGGCTTTCTGCGTCACATTCAATTGTTCCTCGGGTTCCTGTTGAGTTTGAGTATCATCTTCATCCAATAAGACCTGCAATTCGTTTTGTGCGAACTTTTTCGGTGGTTTACCTCGCTCGTCGTTTTCCACGTCAAAATGACCAATTTCGAATTCTTTGAACCACTCGAAAAACTGTTTTCCCAAGAACATGTTCGTCGAAAGCTTCGACAAGTATTCGATGCAATTCTGCAGCAGTTTTCTTCAAATGATAACAGAAAACCAATGCTGTCCGCAAATGGTAGTTCGTAGGCACGAAACTCGTCGTGTTTACGGGTTTGAAACAGATACCGTTACTGTGTGCTGACATTCGTCGTCAACCATTACAGGAAGCAGATGGCACTGCAGACGCGGTCCCACGGACCCTACACTGACGGCTAGCACCATCTCTAGGGAAATTCCGCTTTCATACTTCCACACCTGGTACAGGTACTGCAGTCCGAAGGAGATCTGCGTCTCTCAGGGCGCATTCATGTCTGTCACCCAAACATTCTCTCCCTCCTCGTTATTTTGTGCCATTCAACGGAGAATAACCACGAACTATAAAAACACCGCTAATGTCATCCGTTAGAGAACTCGATATCACCGCCTCCCCGTTGTCTGATACATCGAAAACAAATACCGTCTGCCTGCCGACATTGACCATACGTGGCGATCCCATTAGATATACCGATATTGGTTCATTGGAGCAGGTGGCCTGTACTGTAGGAGGACGGTATCCCGCAGACTATCAATCGCATCATTTTGTTTTTTCCACCACGACTTCGAGGTCTGTGTCAGATGCTAAACCGACATTAACACGCCTCGTTCCATTGGCTTTGACTGAAAATTGGACATCGCACCGTCTAAATTATACTGCTGCTGCTTCCACAATGCACACAGGATGATTGAAATAAAAGAGGGAGGCGGTGTTTCTTATTGACAAAAAATGCGGAAGACATCGCGACATCTGGAAACAGATTTTTGCAGTGTCGTGGCGAGTTTCCAAATAACTGTCCGTGGCTGACTGATGATCGCTACATTTAAAGTCATCTTACACAGTGATGTGGTAGCAGATGTCTAGGTGTCCCGTTTCGATTGATCCGTCATACTGCAGTCATGTACGCGATCACTATTTCGATGCAGGCCAACCTCGGAGGATGTTGCTTCCACTAAGACTCTCTCCATCTCAAACCAGTGATGTCAGTCAATAACCATGCGATAATCAACAGCATACCAGTGGACGGATGGGATGGAAAAGATACTGTCGATTTACTGTAATAAGCACCACAGTTGATAATGCTATCAATTTTAGCATTTTACAAGTTTTTTTCAAAATTTCAGCACCGACTAATGAGGCGGCAGTGTGCTTCTCAGTTTCTGTACCGTCGATAAACCACCACTCCACTGCTTTGCGAGCACTATATACAAGATTGCGAATGTAGATAGATGACTGTGCAGTTCGTCCATTCATGTTTAATTCTCGAATATATATGTACCAAAGTGTACCAGACAGCGTCCTATATCGATCTACATATTTACAGTACTTCGATCATAGTGTGTTATTGAAGATTGCGATTGCCTATCTTTCCCTCTGCGGATGGGAGTCATAGAGCATTCTCGCATACTTAGGATAAAGTTGGAGATTGAGAGATCTCCTCGCTTTGTCTTTCGCCAACTGTCCCTGAAACTATGTCACCGATTTATTTTGCTGACCAGACGTAGGAGGCCCTATATGCACTACACTCCTCGTCTCGCGAAGTAACGGACCGAACCGAGTCCGTAATTGTTGTTTAGTGAAGTTCCGCACTAATCTTACAGCGCCCATCCAAGTGTACAAGATCTCGCCAGATGCGCGCATGTCGAGGAGGTTAGCACTCCTTATCTGTTTACAGTAGATATTAGAGTGTTGTGATTGTATAACAGACGGTTATGAAGAAGAAACATGTGGCTTATGCATGATGGAGCCCAAGAAAGACATAGTTTCAAGCACTCTACGTAAGTCAACTGCGCTATGAATTCTGAAGTGTTGTTCTAATGTCTGGGGTCAGTACCAAGAAGGTATTTGTAAGAGAGAAGCGATCGTGGAACATAAACACATACATTCCCAAGGCTACACTATTCTGCACTTAAATCACGCTGTAATGATAGAGTGACGCGGCTTCCGACTTATTAGCCATGTGGAATGCAACGCTGTTAACTTCAAATGTAAAAAGTATGTTCCTAGCGCATGACATACATTCTCCCTGCAAGTTTCTCTACGAAAAACTATGGTGCCAAACTGTGAAGTATAAAACTACTACCTTGCACAACAAAGAAAACATGGATTCTTTGTAACACCAACACTACATAGGTCTCCAAGGGTGTATGACGCCTGTCGTTTACGAAGTTCAAGCCCGGTTACGGTTCGGAAATTATGATACGCTCACAACAGCCCTATAAAATGATCGTCGACAGACGAAAATTCATACGAAGAAACAGTGACATCTTACGAGGAAACAAACGCCACAATCAGTAACCAGAGGAGATGTAACAGTGTTACCTTGGTTTACCACCGCCCCTGGTGACCTTCCTCTTGTACACAGAAGTCATTCCTCACGTGCAGGATAATACTGCCGTTTCGCCTTGACGCCACGCCTCTAGAAGGCCTCCGCTTTCCACTATTAAGGTGTGTATATGTAACATCAATCTTCTCTCCTCCTCCAGAACACGCTGGTTTATTGATTTTGTTCAGTACTGTTTTCATGGTATTCGTCTCTTCCACTGTTACAAGGAAGGGCAACGTCGTTCAAAGAAATTAATGCCTTTATACCTAATGCTATATGCCCCTCCGGTAGTTCATTTTGCCGGAGAGGCTCTGCAGGGCTATGGATAAAGTTGTAACGTCCCCTTAGAAAAATTGTGAATGACTGTCGTAGTAAACCTCTTACGTTATTTGATTTTCAAACAGTTAAGCAAAACGGAACGTACTCAGACATTTCTCTCTTTACTTATTCTGATCATCACTAAACTGACACACGTTTTTTTTCTTTCTTTTTTCTTTTTCTTTTAGCGCAACGCAGTCTGACTTTCAATAATCCCTACAAAAGAATGGCTCTGACTAACAATAGCCTATACCTTTCATGAATCACTTACCACACAAAAATTTTCTTTACTCGAACTACTGCAATACAGCGATCGGCAATACTGCCAGCTAAATGAAAGATTCTAACTACTGAAGGCATTAACTACTGATAGGCATAGTTAGCAAATGAAAGATTTTGATAGAGAACAAACAATGTATTTACCTTAATAGTGTTCAAAAGTCATAATATATATATATACTTACAAATTTCCTTTTTATGACGAACACACCTCCAGATCGTCCGCTCTCAAAACTCTGCCTTCTCTCTGCCCACATCCACTACTGCTGCTCACCTCCAGCTGCACAACGCTACGTGCTGTTCACCTCCAACTGCCCAACACTGCAATAGTGAATATTCCACAATGCCAACCAGCCACAGACTGCACACAACACAGTGATTTTCATAACCTAAACAGCCTACTTACAAAGTCTGATTACGAATCAGCAGGTTGCAGATTTTAATCGGTGGGGCCGCAGAATTTTTGTAGGTTCGAATCCTGGTCGGGTCCATTTTTAACAAAAGTTTTAAAAAAGATTGATATGGCGCTGGACTGTAATGATTTATAAGATGGTTCAAACGGCTCTAAGCACTATGAGACTTAACATTTGTGGTCATCAGTCCCCTAGACTTAGAACTAGCAGGTTCGAATCCTGCCTCGGGTATGGATGTGTGTGATGTCCTTAGGTTAGTTAGGTTTAAGTAGTTCTAAGTTCTAGGGGACTGATGACCTCAGCAGTGAAGTCCCGTAGTGCTCAGAGCCATTTGAACCATTTAAACTTAGAACTACTTTAACCTGACTAACCTAAGGACATCACACGTCCATTCCCGAGGAAGGATTCTAACCTGCGACCGTAACATCAGTACGGTTCCGGACTGAATGTTTATAAGCAGTTGTCCATGGGTCGCTACTTCAAGTCCAGTCCGAAACGTTATTTTAACTTATTTGCAAACGACTCAGCAGTTCTCCCATATGAAAAGCAAATCAGGTTTACAAAACTTCAAAAAACCGATAAGAAACGTAATACTGTTGTGTTTTCCTTCCCGTTTATACGCTCTTACATTTGCAATCCCTGTTCACACAAATCGTTCTAATTAATGTGGCCATACACTGTTTATTTTCTGGAAACATCCTCTTTCATCGCCGTACTGCCCAACTAGGATCCTTTTTGTTTAAAGTTTCATTATCTCACATAAAGATGACGTAAGTCTGCTTCAGACACTTAGATTTGTTTCCAGTCATAAAAATCACGTCGTTTGTGTTGTCTGCATGTTGTACATGCTTTATATCTCTCAATACACAAAACTTCATCGTCCTACATCTCATTGACTGAGGGCGTATCGTGATGCATTCACCAATAGCAGTGCTTTCCAAAAAAAAAAGAAAAAAAGTTTATATGCAAATTAAATGCATTTGTCATCAATTGTCCATTGCTCCGACTAAATATAATGGAAAGCTGTATATAGTAAATCGCTCCGTCGAAAAACCTGCCACAAAAGGGTTCTCATTAACGCTATTTTCGTGTTTCGTGTAATACTTTTAAAAATTCCCGACCGTACCAGAATTCGAACTTACAACCTTCTTGTCCCAGTCAGACACGTTATCCATTGTACCACACGGCCGCTCCTCTTTGGGTGCTCTCTGATAATTGTCTTGTACATGAGGAATTAGGCGCTAGATTGCCAAGAAGTTTTTTGTTATGACTGTAGTGACGACGAACGATGGCACGCTTTACAGGTTAAGCTCACTTTTGTTGATGAAAGTGTAGGTCAAATGAATCTGATAGTCGGCAGTACAGATATAAGATACGGACGCACTTCCAAAAAGTTCTACGATTTCTTCGTTTTGAGAGAGTTTAGTGAGCGGGGGAAAAGAATGTCCGCCCTTTGCACGTATCGGGTGGAGCATAAATGCAAGGTTTCCACTGCCAGCGCTCACAAAATTCCTTTCTACTGATACTTAAAAGTTGTAAATGTGTTTTCCATCACTGAATAACTAATAAAAAATGGTTCAAATAGCTCTAAGTACTATGGGACTTAACATCCGAGATCACTAGTCCCCTAGACTTAGAACTATTTAAACCTAACTAACCTAAGGACATCACACACATCCATGCCCGAGGCAGGATTCGAATGTGCGATCATAGCAGCAGCGCGGATCGGGACTGAAGCGCCTAGAGCAGCTTTTTATTTTTTTATTAATTTTTTTTATTTTGTTCCGTAATGTTCGTTGCGTTTGGTCTGGGCGGACGTCATAGGACATCCGTTCAAGTTGATCGTTGATTCCTTTACTCAGTTTTTTTTTTAATTACAGAGGGTCAGCGCCTCTCTGATCGAATACGCTGAGCTACCGTGCCGGGTCGGCCAAAGCGGCCGGCTCAATAGCTAATCTGTTTGCTTGTTGCTTGTAAGAGACAAAATGTGACAGGTGCATACTACCGAAATCTCCTGGCGAGCTTACGCATAGTTGCCAAGACGAAGAGTAGCGGGAAGCGATTCAAGAAAGTGTTTCTGCTCGACGGCAAAGCCCCCAGCTCAGCTCTGCACGGGATGCAGCCGCACATGTTGCTTGTTGGGGCTATCAAATTATTGCCTCAGCCTCGTATTCTCCAAACATGGTATCCAATGAGTTTTCCCTCATTCCTTGGATCAACGGATCATTGCATGCCAGGCATTTTCAGGGTCACTACGACAAGATCTTTAGGTAGGGATGGCAGTTATCGCCGAAACAGCCCATTTTCGGTTTACAGATTTTTACGTCTCCAGTTTAACCTGACTGCTACACCCACCAAAATAAATGCTTTCTGAAATAAGCGATTTTCTGTTTTTTTATTGCTGTTGTGTCCAGTAATAAACGTAGACTACGAACAAATATTGAAAAATTCTAACGAATGTGAAGGAGTGGAAAATCTCGACAGATACGAAGTTGAGGCTGTGGCAGAAACCGGTCTCAGTGTCTCCAGCAAAAATGGCGAAGGTGAAGGAGGCGGGCGCAGCAACGGCGACAGCGAAAGGTCACAAGTTCATGACTTTCCTACATTTCTCACTTTTGGATGGCGTCAGTCTTTCACCCTAAAGCAGTCACATTATTAAGGGTTCAGTTATTAACTCAAGTTTATAGCGCATGAACAAAATTATATCAAACAAATTTGCTTTCTCTTCCAAGGAACATTCTGAATGTTTTCTCTTTCTATATGCTGCAGCTAGTTTTTTGTGCCCCGTTTTTGATCTTGTAAAGTAATTAGAGCATTGTACTGCATTGGTCCCACATTTCGCAAAGTACTTCCAAACTTCGGCTAATGACATTCTGTAATACAACCGATGTCCGAGGACGCCAGTGAGAAACTGCTATATCGACCCAGTGTGCCGTCTAACAGGCCCCATCACACAGCAGCGGGTACACTATTAAAAATCAAATGAAAACAGTCTCGGTCGCGTTTTTAGTGAGAACCTTACTTCTAAGGATCTCGCTCCACCGGCCGGGGTGGCCGAGCGGTTCTAGGCGCTACAGTCCGGAACCGCTCGACCGCTACGGTAGCAGGTTCGAATCCTGCCTCGGGCATGGGTGTATGTGATGTCCTTAGGTTAGTTAGGTTTAAGTAGTTCTAAGTTCTAGGGGAATGATGACCTCAGATGTTAAGTCTCATAGTTCTCAGACCCATTTCAACCATTTTTGATCTCGCTCCGTCTGCCGCCACCAGCAGCCATAATGGCGGGGAAAATCCTGAAGAAGGTCTGAGGAACGGGCTGCAGCCGGTTGCTAACATATTGGGACTGTTTTTATTGGTTTTTAACACTTTATAACAATCGCTGTGCGCCAATTACAGAAAATTTTCTAAAATTTTAGGTAAATAATTTTCTCAGCAATGCTTTGATGATTATTATGTCATATTTTTGTTGCTCGTTCGTAATATTTCAAAGCAATGGAAATTTTACTAATAAACATTGCTCATATAAAAAAAATATTTAAAAAAACCAAAAGAAATTAGCATTGCTGCAGTCACATTGGTATGCCTGTTTTTAATCCGGTTACTAGTAAAAAATGGAAACAAGAAACTGTTATAACCGAGACCGAAGAAATACCGAAAAATATCGGTTATTCAGAACTAAAATATCGGTATCAGTTTTAACCGACAGTTTTTTTGCCCATGCCTATTTGGATGTGGAACACTTTCGGAACAGACAAAATGCATGACTTCTACAACCAATACCTCCGCCAAGTCATACATCTTCAGGAAAAGCGGGTCACATTGAAGGATGAATCTATAGGGAAGGACCAACACTTCCACCAAATTGCATGGTCGACACTGCGATAACACTGTCCTTTTGGCTCCCTCTGTCAGCTGATGACACTTAAAGGTGTTACGCAACGCCACCTGTTCCCTTGCAGCCCAGCTGATTGCCGTCTCAAACAAGGCGAGGCGAAGACCGACCATTAGCAGCCTCATCACGCGACGCCGTCCCTTCCGTCGCTTGTGTGTCAGAGCTTATTTTTGTCGCTGTTGAGGCAGTAAACGCTACCTGACTTGATCGTCTTATGTACAGTAGGCAGCTGAGAAGAGAGTAAGAGGACGTCCTTAAACAACATGAAGTGTTTTGTTTAAAATCTAGATCGTACCTCCCGCTTACCTCTTAGTGAGATGTGTTGGAACCACTTCGCCCTCTCCCTCCCCCCCACCCCACCCCCGCCCACTACCTCGCATGACGTTTACAGCGTAGTGAACATGTAAGAAATGTAAAAATAAATTTCACTTGTTTTAAATATTGATTAAAACTAACGAAATCATGTTTTATTTATAAAGTATATTAAACAGTTTTTTCAGCACGAAATTAAAGACCCTTCATTTTATACATGATAACCCAGAGTAATATTAGGATGGACAGACAGAGACAGGCAGACAAAAAGGTTCCACAGAAAGCCACTGACGAAAAAAAAAACGCAACACCAAAAAATTAAATTTCGGGAATACACTTGACTAAGTAACATATTTAAATGATTAACATTCCAAGATCACAGGTTAACGGAAACGTGAGATACTCCACTGGTGAGATACGCTACTGGTAGGTTTGATCATCACGCGAGCGTTACGGAAATGCTTCAGGAACTCGGGTGGGAGTCTCTGGAGGAAAGGAGGCGTTCTTTTCGTGAATCGCTACTGAGGAAATTTAGAGAACCATCATTTGAGGCTGACTGCAATACAATTTTACTGCCGCCAACTTATATTTCGCGGAAAGACCACAAAGATAAGATAAGAGAGATTAGGGCTCGTACAGAGGCATATAGGCAGTCATTTTTCCCTCGTTCTGTTTGGGAGTGGAACAGGGAGAGAAGATGCTAGTCGTGGTACGAGGTGCCCTCCGCCACGCACCGTATGGTGGATTGCGGAGTATGTATGTGAAATTTAGAAATGTGAAGTGCTGGTACATTAACAACCGGTATAGCTGCCAGACTGTTGAGTGCAAGCACGCAAAAGTGCATGCATTGTGTTGTAAGGTGCCGGATGTCAGATTGTGGGATGGAGTTCCATGCCTCTTGCACTTGGTCGGTCAAAACAGGGATGTTAACGATATTTGTGGATGGCGCATATGATATCCCATAAGTGCTCGATTGGAGACAGTGCGGGTGATCGAACAGACCGAGGCAAAGTGTCGACACTCTGCAGAGCATGTTGGGCTACAACGGCGGTATGTCGAGGAGCGTTATCCTGTTGGAAAACACACCATGGTATGCTGTTCATGAATAGCAGCATAACAGATCTTATCACCAGACTGGCATTCAAATTTTCAGTCAGGGTGCGCTGGTTAATCAAGACAGTGCTCCTGATGTCATATGTAATCGCACCAGGTCCAGCGTCTAGTAGGCTCCTTGTAACCAACATCTGACCATCACTGGGACCGAGACAGAAGCAGCTTTCATCGGACAACACAACAGACCTCCCTCCTGCCCTCCAATCAGCTCTCGCTTGACACAACTGAATTTTCAAATGGCAGTGGTTTGGGGTTAGTGGAGTGCACGCTATAGGGCTCCTGTCTCGGAGCTGTCCTTGGAGTAACCGCTTTGTAACAGTTCTTTGTGTCACTGTGGTGCCAACTGCTGCTCAAATTGCTGCTGGTGGTGCAATAAGATGCGCCCAACACGATGATCTTTTTGGCGTCTTTGTCGGCTTAGAGGCATTCTTGACTAATATCAAATCACCACGTCCAACCTCAAAAATAACTAACGGTCGAGACCGTTGCAGCGTATATTTAGAAAAAACCTGATTTGCATCCTCGTAGTGGCGCCACTAGCGCCACTCTCATGCGACTGGCGCGAAATGTGAATAGACGTCATCTATCAGACGTAGAAACACGCCTACCAGCTTCCGTTATGTCACGCAATTCCTTGTGAAACGTCCCCTTAGAAAAATTAATGAATTACTGTGCTGATGAACCCATTACGTTATTTGATTTTCGAACAGCTGAGCAAAACTGAACGTACTCAGACATTTCTCTCTTTACTTATTCTGATCAACACTAAACTGACACACAATATTTTTAGCGTAACGCAATCTGACTTTCAATAATCTCTACAAAAGAATGGCCCTGACTAACAATAACCTATACCTTTCATGAATCACTTACCTCACAAAAATCTTCGTTACTCAAACTACTGCAATACAGCGTGCACCAATACTGCCAGCTGAACAAAAGATTCTAACTAATGAAGGCATTAACTACTGATAGGCATAGTTAGCAAATGAAAGATTTTGATAGAGAACAAACAATGTATTTACCTTAATAGTGTTCAAAAGTCATAATATATGTATCAGTTCATGATCCAGTCTTACAAATTTACTGTCTCTGATGGACACACGTCCAGATCGTCCGCTCTCAAAACTCCGCCATCTCTCTCGCCACATCCACCACTGCTGGCGGCTCACCTTCAACTGCGCAACGCTACGCGCTGTTCACATCCAACTGCCCAACACTACAATAGCAAATATTGCAACAATGCCGACCAGCCTCAGACTGCACACAGCACAGTCAGTGATTTTAATATAGAGCGCTACATGGCGTTACCAACATAAAAACCTAAACAGCCTACTTACACTTGATGCTGCAATTTTTTTCCGTCAGTGTCTATAAGCCGTTTTGACAAATCCCTAACAAACTGACCTTTTATTGGTATACTAGCTGACCTGGCGAATTCTGTTCCGCCTTAAAGCCAATAAGTAATCAGATTTTGGATGTTAAGTTCAATTTTTTATTAGGAAATACAAATAAAAAATTAAATATTTTAATGATTATTTTATTCATTATGTTTTTTGGTGCATAGCTTCCACTCTTCAATTAAGTACCTTGTGATACTCGACATTTTTTGTTTTATTATCAGGCGCAAGAACAAACAACGCAGATGGTCTTCCGACCCGTGAACATGCCACATATAATTGACCATGTAAAAAAACATGAATATTCCAGATTTAAACCACAAACTTTCAAGGATTGGCCTTGTGATTTGTTAATGGTCATGGTGAATGCAAGACGGATCGGAAATTGAAGTCTTTTAAACTCATACGACAGATCGGTTGGGATCATCGGTATCATCGGAATGAGAACTTCCTCGCCTTCGAATTTTTCTATGAGTATCGTCGCGTAAATAACATTGTCAGATGCGTTACTTACCACCAAACGCGTACCGTTGCACAATTTTGGTTGGTTTATGTTTCGAAGCATGATTACTACTGAGCCAACTTTTAGGCGTAAATTGTGCGGTGGTAAGGCAGGCACATCCAAGGAGTTTAAAAATTCAATTGGATAGTTGGTGGCTCCATCTTCATTTGTTACACAGTCAATAGCTTTGAATGAATGCATTTTACCAATGATCTCATTCTGAATTATGTAGTTTAGGTCATCTACATCTTTATTCTTAGCCGCTAAAATTGCCCTCTCACTCAGCCATTCATTACTTTTGTAGTTAGTAATGATGATTGGGAATACTTTGTTGATAAGTTCGTCTTTCGATGAGACAAAGTTACAGAAATTATGAGGAAATGAAATCAATCCGCTCGATTCTTTGACAGGTACTCGAGCATTAGCGATAGTCGGCAATTGCTCAGAGAAATCTTCAGCAGATGTATCATTAAGCAATGCAACTCTCATGTTTGTTGTCAGCTGAAGTTTCTTCACATAGCGCCATAGATTCGATGATTTGAGGCAAGCATTTATTTCGTCTGCAGCCGTTGATCTTCGAAATACAGGCAGTTTTTGGCGGAAATCGCCAGACAGTAAAATCATTGCTCCTCCAAAACATATCGAGTCATTGCGTAGATCTTTCAATGTTCGGTTAAGTGCCTCTAATGCACGTTTATGAGCCATCAGTCCTTTCATTCGCAATGTTTTGTATCCTTCTTGCATTACGGCTTTGTCGAGAAATATTCGATCGTCTTGGTCGTGGCATTGTTGATGATAATTCAAAGAAAAACAAATTATTTATTTAAATTTTTAATTAATGATATATATTGATACTTAACCACAGACTATTAGCTGTCATTTGCGTTTTGTTATTCCATCTCAGATGCGTTTTTGTTATACCACGTTGTATAGTGACGTTTAGCTGACATTTGCGTTTTATTATTCCATACCAGATGCGTTTTTGTTATACCACGTTTTATAGCGGTCGAACGAGATAAAAAGTATCCTAGGTCCGTCTCCTGGTTCTAAGCTACCTCTCGACCAGTTTTCAGCCAAATCGGTCCAGCCGTTCTTGAGTTATAAATAGTGTAACTAACACGACTTTCTTTTATTTATATAGATTAAATGTTACTGAACCTTTACTTAGTTTGCAGATGGAAAGACGACGTTGTTTGTAATTTACTTTCAATCGTATGATTACGTTGCTTTTCAGTCTCTTGATTTATGTGATCACTAAGAGAATTCTGTTGGTGGTCTTGAGCTTACCTTCCTTCCACAAACGATTGACTTCTTGCTCGCACGAATGTTTCGACTTGTCGGCATGCCACTTAACATAGACAGTGTCAGAGTTTTGATACGGATTTATGTTACATGCAATAAGATCGGCTTTACAAGCGTGCGCACATGTAAAGCACTCAGTTCACTTCCGAGAGACCATAAATATTGATGGGCTTTAAAATTTTGTCCATGCGCGGGATTAATTGTATACAATAAAATGTTACCCGTTTTTGTTATGTGTATTTTCTGAATTAAAAGGTTGACGTGAGATTTTAATTCCCCCCCCCCCCCCCCCTTTATCGCTCTAAATGAGATTTGGTGAGATTTGTCGGACCCCTCCCCCCATTCTGAGCTCATATAATTAATGGAAGTCCCCTAAGCAGTCCGTCCCTTCCACTTTTCCGTCCTGTGACTGCCCATGCACTGTGTTATTGAGCGTCTGAAAAACATTGCCTTACCTAGCAGACCTGATTGTCAGTCTTGTTGTTTGCCATTTTTCGCCCATTGAGATCTCACAGTTTCATTCATTTTTTATTTACAGCTCCAGCGCCAAAGGGGAAGATTCAGTGAAAGTTAGTTGCAGTCATCATATTAACATTGAAACCAAAAAACGAACGACAAAATCGTAACACTGGCTACGACTTAACAAAATGAAACGAAACGCGTACTCTGAAACACTACAACTTCATGACATTTCTAGCATTTTTTATAACATAACCTTATACTCGTACAACTATGTATTGCAATATTTAATTTCAGCATTTTGGGGGAATTTTATAACCTTTATTCTTTAATTGTCGTAGCAATAAATTTTCATGCGCAACTTAGGTATTCCTGAATATCGAGTATTAACTGTCATAAAGTTGTCCCCACAACTCAGGACAACATTGTGACATGAAGTCTAAGATAGGCAAAGTGGAATAAAACTCATCTTTCAGTAAGACGGGCTGACCTAGCCATCCTTTATGACACACAGTTATAACTTTGATACAAGTTTGCTCAGTTTTTGAGTTTTATTTTATCCATACAGTGAAAATTATTTGTTACAAAGTCTGCTAATTTGGTGGATCTATTTTTCTAATTCTCTAAAAATCCAAATAATTATAGGCCTGTCCTGCGTTAAGAAAGGTATATACACAAACCTTTTGGACATTTATTTACGCATCTGTTCAGTGAAACCGTATGAGAAAAAAAACAGGTCACAACACTTACATTTAAGACACTATTGTCTAAATAAGGTAATTAATTCAAACTGGATCTATTTTTCTAATTCTCTAAAAATCCAAATAATTATAGGCCTGTCCTGCGTTAAGCAAGGTATATACACAAACCTTTTGGACATTTATTTACGCATCTGTTCAGTGAAACCGTATGAGAAAAAAAACAGGTCACAACACTTACATTTAAGACACTATTGTCTAAATAAGGTAATTAATTCAAACTGCTAGACACAAGTACAAATGTACGAGAGAAAACAGTCACATCACGTGTTATAATATATTGTGAGAAACGGTGTGTTATATTTAGAGACTTATAACGCGAAATTAAGGTGTGTCTGTTTTACTAAACCATTCACAAATGTCCCTAATTTCATTAATGATGCTTGTTTCTGTATGTATGTGTGTTGACACAAAGTTGCCCTTACAATCAATGGAAATAACGATTTCCTCTTTCGAATGGCTGAAAAAACTTTTTGTAAAATTTTACTCTTCCACGAATACAGGGTGCTGCAGGAGGAATGATCAGTATTCAGGGATATTTCAGGAACGAACATTCGAAGCAAAAACGTCTAGTA
This sequence comes from Schistocerca americana, assembly GCF_021461395.2. NCBI lineage: Eukaryota > Metazoa > Arthropoda > Insecta > Orthoptera > Acrididae > Schistocerca > Schistocerca americana. The sequence goes on along the minus strand of NC_060125.1, from coordinate 441,303,597 downwards.
AACATTGCCTCAAAATGCATACCTTAAGACCTATTTCTTCATCTTCGATACTGTGAAATAAATCTCTTCTCCTGCAAGCTCCTTGTTTTCCATATTCTGGGAGGTGGTAGTATGGACAAAATAAGAAAAAAAAAGTCCAGTAAACATACGTTTTAAAAGGAATACCTTATAAGCTATGAGCGCTTGTGCAGTAGAAGAGACGTTTTTCACAGTATCAAAGATGAAGTGCTCAAAGGTATGTGCTTTAGAGCTCCAGTTTACTGAAAAATTTTTCTTGTTTTGGTCCATACTACCACCTCCAAAAATATGGAAATCAAGGAGCTTCCAGTTGAATAGGTTTACTTCACAGTATCGAAGATGAAGAGCAGCCCATGTGTACTAGACTTTTTGCTTCGAATGACCGTTGCTGACATATTTCAGAATACTGACCATTCCTTCTGGGACACCGTGTATGTGTCAAGTTGTCTTCAGTTAGCCAGCTCTTCAGAGTTATCAGCAGAAGCAGAGTGTTTCCAGGAAATCTGTAATCACTTTTTTCCACCTTCAAACAAAATCGCGTCGTGACAACGATACTGCCGTGATATTCTGCGAGGCCAACAATCATACATTCATACGGTACTGCGGAGAGACTTTCTGAACACCCCGTACAAAGTGTCCTACGAGGAATGGTCAATACTCAGGAATATGGCGGGAACGATGATTTGAAGCAAACAACTTCAGATGGACGTACGCCCTATTCTGAATGGTTTCCAAGATAGAATACATTTAATACACGTTTGTTTTCTGGCTAGTGGTGCGCATGTGTGTCTCTTTCCCACCCAACCCGCGGGCGACGAGAAGACCGACGTAAAAGACAAGCCGCGGCCCCTACGTCACGAGGGTAGGCCAGAGCTCGCTCGCTCGCTAAGCAGGCGAACTGCGGTTCTACACCTGTTAACCCCTTAATTGGGTATTTAACTACAAAAGAGATTTGCTTTTTCTATTGGTATCCTCTATTATGGAGTCTTGCTGATTACTAGTAAACAAGCCCCAAAGAAACTGGTATAGGCATGCGTATTCAAATACAGAAATATGTAAACAGGCAGAACACGGCGCTGCCGTCGGAAACGCCTATGTGAGACAAGTGTCTGGCGCAGTTGTTAGATCGGTTACTGCTGCTACAAAGGCAGTTTATCAAGATTTAAGTGAGTTTGAACGTGGTGTTATAGTCGGCGCACGAGCGATGGTACACAGTGAAACGGTACAGTCGTTTCCGCTCCATAAGCAGCAGGTTTCGCTGCTCGCTCGCAACGGGAAATAAAAACAGAGGCGGCTCCGCCGCCAATTTTATTGCACGACTCAGCCGGCCGCGGGTGCAACAGAACCCATGTGGACGGGTGGAAAGAAATGTGTCAGAACTTCATAATACGTATTTATATGTGTCGTGTATCATGGATTTCTTCTACGTGAATGTGAATCTGCACTTGAACTTTCCTAATCCTCCTCACACCTTTCCATAAAGCGTGGCCAAATCTTAGTTGGGAAGTAGTTCTGTAGTATAGTAGTGCCAACCTTATTCCTGAGGGGGGGATCAGAGAGACAGCACAGGCAGGTCAGTCAGAGACGTTCCTGTGTCACAAGATTTGCGGTGGAGAGGTTGGTCACGGCAAAGGGATTTGACCATCCCCTCCACCGGGGCCCAGGAAGACCTCTGGGTGCCCGCCATATTCTGGGAGTGTTACAGAAGGTGGGTAAGTGAGCAGACATGCCTCAGTGCGTCTGTCTCGATGTTCACACGTGGAAGAGAGGTACTTGAATATTTGCACTAATTCTTTTATTTCTAGCTTCGGATTGTGTAAGGAAATGAATGTTCTCGTTTAATTTCGGAAATTTGACACCCCTGTGTCAATGTATCTGGTCCCGAGTTTGCCTGTTATCCTCCTCACATAGTGGATGTCCATTGTAAAATATTGGGAGACTTTGGTGGTATACATTTGGCCAACGTAATTCCGTCTTGCCCGTAGAAATGTGCGTGCAGATTAGTATAAAATATACCCGAGCTGTAAGTTGTAAAATTGTAATATCTGTAAACTGGAACAATTGCTGCAGTCGCTGTAAAGTCGGGTGATAATGTTTAAAATAAATAGGTAATCAATTGTCATCAATCTTTAACATACCCCAAAAATCACATAGGAGTCAAGTTAAAGGAATTCATTTAAAATAAAAGATACAGAATGCAGGGACCCACACATCAGCGTGTGAGCCCTCCAGCCCCTTGCCTAGTATCGTACAGAAAGGGCACGCTCCCCAGTTATCCGTTGCGCAATTTTCATTCAGGGCTTGACAACATCAACTTTCATCTGGTGTCCCTAGGCGAGGATGTTTGACGGTAGTCTTTCAACAGCATCTCCGAGGTAGCGGTGAAATGGGGATTTTCTCGTACGACCATTTCACGATTGTACCGTGAATATTAGAAATTCGGTAAAACATCTCCGACATCGCTGCCGCCGGACAAAGATCCTGCAAGAACGGGACCAACGACGACTGAAGAGAATCGTTCAACGTGACAGAGGTGCAACTCTTCCGCAAAATGCTGCAGATTTCAATCAAGGCTATCAACAAGTGTTAGCGTGCGAACCATTCAACAAAACATCATCGATATGGACTTTCGGAGCCGAGGACCCACTCGTGTACCCTTGATAACTGCACGACACAAAGCTTTACGCCTCACCTGCGCCCGTCAATACCGACATTGGACTGTTGATGACTGGAAACATATTGCCTAGACGGACGAGTCTCGTTTAAAATGGTATCGAGCGGATGGACGTGTACGGATATGGAGCAACCTCATGAATCCATGGACCCAGTATATCCGCAGGAGATTGTTCAAGCTGGTGGAGGCTCTGTAATGGTGTGAGGCGTGTGCAGATGGAGTCTGATACGTCTAGATACGTCTCTGAGAGGTGACACGTACATAAGCATCCTGCCTGATCACCTGCATCCATTCATGTCCATTATGCATTCCGACGGACTTGAGCAATTCCAGCAAGTCAATGCGACACACCACACGTCCAGAATTGGTACAGAGTTTCTCCAGAAACACTCTTCTGAGTTTAAACACTTCTGCTGGCCACCACACTCCCCAGACGTGAACATTATTGAGCATAACTGGGATTTCTTGTTTTGTGCTGTTCAGAAGAGATCTCCATTCCGTCGTGCTCCACGGATTTATGGACAGGATTCATGGTGTCAGTTCCCTCCAGCACTACTTCAGACATTAGTCGAGTCCATGCCACGTCGTGTTGTGGCACTTCTGCGTGCTCACGGGGGTCCTACACGATGTTAGGCAGGTGTACCAGTTTCTTTGGCTCTCCAGGGTAGTACAATGACAGGAAGTCTATAGGCCTCCAAGTAAACTGTTATACTGTACTAGGCACAACAAAACTAAAATGATGCCAAACTGATTATCGATTCCATGAGGTGCTACATTTTGTATGAAATGAGGACTGTTAAGCAAAAGAGACTGAATGATACAAACAAGCTGTTGCACATTTATATCGAGCATAGATCTTAAATTACAGCATACTTCAACCTTGTGTTTCGTGTGGTACTGCTAATCAGTAAGATTACATAATAGCGGATTCCAGTAGAAGTTCAGTTCTCTTTTGTGCTTAAATACCCAAATACGAGTTAACAGGTTTAAAAACTCAGTTCATCTGCTGGGCTGAGCGAGCGCGCGTCCTCAGACCTCATGATGTACACTCCGCGGCTGCCTTTTCTGACGTTTTGTTCTAGTCAAGCTTACCTCGAGGATTTCAATCTTCTTGCTTGGGATGTCTTCTGCTTCTTAACTAGCCCGTTGAGCGCACGGTTATCTATGGTGTGTTATGAGTGAAGTAGAGCGGGGGATTGAGAGTGTAAAATCATCGGTTAACTGTGTCATCGGCGCGTCGAGTGTAGACACAGCTTTGGAGGCGACTACGTTAAAAAAGGATTTTTCAATTGATACTTTGTAAATCGCATTTTACTAGCCATTGTACATGTTTATACCTGACAAGATATTAAATAATACATAGAAATGAATAATTAGCTGCATGAAATTTGTTGTATCCCGGAAACCATTCAGAATAGGGCACAAAGCCATATGAAGTTTTCTGCTCCAAATGATCGTTGCTGTCACAGTCCTAAAAATTGACAATTCCTCTTGGGGAATTCTGTGCATCTGCCTCGGTCAAACCTCTTTAAGTTAGTCGCAGCTGCAATTTTCACATAAGTGCATTCGCTAAACGTTTTTGGAACAGTGCGCACAACCCTGTCTAGACCTCGTCTCGGAGCCACATTTCTGGCGCGAGCCGTTTTGTCGACCTCGGTAAGTATATGTGTTAACCACAATGTTTCCCGATTAGACAGACAAACGAAAAGAAATGATTTGATTAGTTTTTGTTATTTAATGGCTTAACTTTATAGATTGTTAGGTACTGAATCCGTATCTACTCCCAGTGCCCTCTTCTATCACGCACAGCTTTTTCACAATGTGACAAACTGGATTTGGAATGAACAATAATTAAAATTTTCAGTATGTGAACAAACGGTTATTGAATTACAAAAATGGAAACACTGCTTAACTAAATAAGAATTATGAGCCCGTTGGCTTATATTCTTTTTACTTAATTTTATTAAGTGATATTTTTGGAAAGCCTGCAACTCCACTACTTATTTTCTCATGCTTAGCAAAACGCGTTTAGAGAATTTATTCTCATTTTCAAGTGCATTTCTTTAAATAAATGTAATTTGTTACTATTGGTTATCCTTCTTGAGCTGACTGTAATTTAGTTATAATGAATTACATCAGACGCATTTCGCTTTTATTTATAAAGCATCTTCCGTGGTTATTCTGCAAATTGGATACATACGTTTTACGTTTTTAGTTGTTTTAGGTTTAAAACAGCGTTTCGTTTAAAAAGTTCGTGTGCAAGTTACTTACGGTGTTTATTAACATATTCTCATCCTACCTTACTTGCTAGCAGCGATTGATGTCGAAAGACTGCGATTCATATTTGCACTTTGCAGTTTTTACTATTCTGCAGTATTTGTTGCGCTGCATTATTTACACTTAGCTTTTGTAAACTGTTTCTCATTCCGCATGTTTATGTACCAAACATGTACAAACGTATTTATCCAATATTGCAAAATAAGCACGGAAGATGTTTTATAAAAAAAAGCGAAACCAGTCTGATATAATTCTTTTTAACTAAATTGCAGTCAGTTCAAGACGGATAACCAATAATAACAGATTTTAACAGTTGCTGCGGAAGATAGCCACACAAACAAACCTAAAATATAATTCATGTCGTTTGCATGGATCATTTTCTGCCTCTCTTGCATTGGAGTTGTCTTTTTGAGGTTATACTGCAGTAGGAAATCGGATAAAATTAATCGCTGAATGGCTTTATATGTTAATGTTAGAGCTGGTATTTTTGTTTGTCTACTTGCAAGTATTGTGCCTCCTTCAATACAAAGGCAAATCCTCACTTACAGTGTTTGTTTTTGTAATCAAAAAACGCTACAGAAGTATTATCACACTATGGTTTCACGAAGAGCTTGCACACAGTCTGAGAAGCTACATTTCCTGTGGATTAGATTCTATATGCGGATCTGTCAATTATAATATTTATTTCACCTTCACTGACTATTAAATTGTCTATAACACACTCTCAATCTCTCTCTCTGTTTCTTCCTCTGAAAAAAATGTACGTATTGTAAAAGTTACTACAGTTATCACATGCAGGAGAAACCAGTATTTTTATTGAGAATCTCTTCTCTTTGATTTTTAGTGGCGTAGAAAAATTGTAGTTTGTTGTTTGTGGAGAAAGTTACTTTCACGGTATGTGACCTGAGTAGTTTTGCTATTTTTTGAGAAACGTTACCTATGTAAGGCTTTCTGGCCATACATTTGATTGTATTATTGGTTCCTTCGAAAGTGCAAGGAATTTCTTTCACTTTTGTTACCTGTTTCTGCATATTGTCTACTAAATTCTCAGTGACAAACTACATAGCGAATCAGCGAATCACTTAATTTTTTCAAATGTTTCTCCTTCTAATATATCTGTAGTAACTTTCATAAATATGCACGTTTCCTTAGAGAGAGAGGAGGGGGGATGTAATTAGTAATTTAATAGCCAGTAATGGTAAAATGAATTTTATAATTGATAAATTTGTATATAAAATGTAATCCTCAGTAAATGTAACTTCTTTGACTTTGTACAAACTATTTGTGAAACCATAGTATTGTAATATCTCTGAAGCATGTTTTGAAAACAAAAGTGACGATTTGGCTCTGTGTCATATTTTGTGTAATGGAAGAGGCACAATACTTGTAAGCAGAGAAATGAAAATACCATCTGTAACATCAGCATATAAAAGTATTCCAAGATTAATTTTATCTGATTTCCCTATTTCAACATAGCCTCAAAAAGAGAACTACAACGCAAGAGAGGCAGAAAATCACACACGAAAAACGTCACTATTATATTTATATACACAAGAGCACTTGAAAATGAGAATAAATTCTCGAATCGCATTGTGCTAAGCATGAAAAATAAGTACCTGGTGCAGTTAGTCATTATTTAAATTATATTCTTTTATCTCTTCTCCTTAAAAGATCGAATATAGCATGCTGCCTGTAAGATTTCATCCCTGGAGCTTCGGCGGACGACTGGTTCGTGTTTTCTTTTTTTTTTTTTTTTTTCACAATTTGGCTGAGTGGCTGGCATTGTCAAACGTTCACCCTCCATTGCTGATGTCGGACTGTCTACACCCACGTATTAAATTTAATATCTATGTTTAACACGAAATACACACATTTCTGCCTCATGAGCAGAGAATTTTTGCAAGGTTCGAACGCCCTGTATAACAAGTTTGTTTATGTGCTCATTTTCCGCAGCAAGTATAGTTTTATAAATTTAAACGTCTTTTTCCTTGCTGCAATCTGTATTTTCTAAGTTCCAGATGCGTTTCGCCTTTTACATTAAGGCACCTCCAGTGGGTTTCCATAATTTGTAAACTTACTGCTGTAGAACTTCGCTGCTGATGTGGCAACCTTTACAGAATCTCTCTCTCTCTCTCTCTCTCTCTCTCTCTGTGTGTGTGTTTATGTATGAATCTCCATGCATGTATTCAGGGATGGGTTTTATTTTTTTCTACAGTGAATTCAACCCTATGTTAAGTCTTTGTTAGCTTGGGGTTGTGGCTAGTCGGGAAGGTGGTGTAGGGAGTTGAATGTGGACTTAGCTCTCAGAGAATATGTAAAAAGTTCTAGGTGTTCAGATGACTTGATTTTTGTTGTTTTTGCTTTAGAGGATATTTGAATGGGATCATGGAAGGGTTATGAGAAAGGGTTTGTGAGGCGTTATTCTGACGATCACCTGTTTGGGAATTACGCTGCTGTTTTATCTATTGACGGGAACAGCAGTTGTTTGTCACGTGCACTTGGTCAGTCACACCTATTTTCTTTTCTGCACTGGTCTCTTATATACGATTTTTTTTTGCAAGTTTATAACGTGTCTTTTATTGTTTACTCTGATTTTTTCATGTCTTCTTCTCTAGGTGTTGGCTTGTGATTATATTCTTCGAGGCGCTCTGCAATTATGGAGTAATTTTCCCCACACCTCCATGCTCTAATATGTTCTTCTTTTTGGATATCGAATGCTCTATCTGTTTGCCCCACGTGCCTCCCATCAGCCCTGTCCACTGTAATTTTAATATAGATTGCAATAATAAAAAGGTGTTTGAATTTAAAAATAGAATACACATCATAAGAATTTAGTCATACACATATACGTCCAAGTTTCAATATCACGCCTCTTTTCCTTTGCTCACAGCGGTGTCACTAGAGAATTAGGGTCCAGGCGATATGAACGTCATCCACTGTCAGGAATACAGAGTGTCCGAGCACCAAAACCAGGCTACAAATCATGGTAGCAAACTGAACTCTCTTCTAGTAACAATGTCCAGTTTATCAGTTGGGTCAGGCTAAAGTTAGCGCACCACTTCCGTTAGATGGTATCATCGTGTACGGGAGTTGTCCGCCACGAGCAGTCACTAGGAGCACTCGATATCACAGCGATGTCCTCAAAGCTTTCTGTGGTCTCATTTGTTTGATGCTCGCAGTGTGCAACAGCTTTTAGAGAAATAAAGCTCATTTGCGTCTAATCAATGTTTTTCGGAATTACATCATACTCGTTCTAAATTCCTATGGTATGCTAAGTCGTTTAATCGGCGCCAGTTCTACAATTTTTCGACGAAATTAGTTGTCAGATTTCTTTTTCTCTAAGTGTTCGTGTTCTAGAGAATAGTTCACAACGTGGTCGCCATCTGTTTTTCCGTACTTTGTCATATCAGTCGAGTTCTTTGGGCATGAGGACTTCCGACGAAACACGAAAGTAACTTTATTTCCTGCATGTCACAAAATTATTGAAATCGCTCTTTTGCACAGTTATTAACTTAGAACCAGCCACCATATTTCCTGTATAGGAGTCCGTAGATGATTGTTATTGATACGCTTTGGTGCCTCATTAGTTTTATTTTGTTGATGAACTCAGAGATTAAGAAAGAGTGAAATCTGTTGCCGGCAGTGAGCCGTTTGCTCTCTGATAATAGACAATATTGGCGAATTTATCATCCCCGTTCGATGAAGAGGCAATCAGCGGTGTTATACGCCCTCCCTACTCGGAATAAAGTGGAGAGATTTAGAGTTTAATGCAGCAATTTGAAGCAAAGCGTGATGCCACCGCCACTTCTGCATCACTGTCCCGACAATTTGGCGCAAAATATGAGAACTCAGAAAAATTATGTTTGGTTAGTGAATACGCCACAGGGTTATTCGTAGGCTATTATTTATTAACTAAAATCAATTGTCGCTTGTACTATGAAAAGACTATTTCAAAGTTCCGAGTGGAGGGGCATGACGAACTAGCAGCCATCGCTCAGTCTTGACCGTGTCGACATTCCCGCTTCTTGTTAAGCTTTGGCTGAAAGTAATTTGTAAGGCAATGAATAACGCTAGGTATGTAGGCTAGTATTAAGTTATGAGTCAGTGTCAGGTGTCCAGATACTTACGAATGCACTGGGGATAGGGTGGCCGTGTCTTCTTTTTTATGGGATGTTGTCACATGTGTTTGAACTTTTACCGAACACTCGCACAGGATCCGATGCTACGTAAATGAAATTTTCTAAGATCAGCCTACGTCATTTGTAGCACTCTTAGCAAAAGCCGCATATTTGTTTCCGACTAATAACTGGCAAGAAACCCTTCTGTGGTAGCAACTGGCGTAGAACGCGACGGTCGGTTCTTTCACAGCACCACCTTCCCACTGTGCCACTAGTCAACGAGACGCAGTTCCTATGATGTGGGCAGGGTAGTTGTAAAGTTTCAATTATCACCTCGAAAAAATCAAGCTGTGACCATGAATCTAAATGCTGAAGTTGGCCATTCCCTACATATTCATAATTCAGTACGACACGTTTCCCAATGACGGAAGACTTGACGGAAACCATGACTGTAGAGTCCTCTGCATTGGCTGTTCGGGAACGTTCTACCTTCGAAAACACCGCATCGTCATTCCAGAGATGCCAGCCGATCTATGGTTACTTCACACGTCGAAAGAAGAAGAATTCACTGGCTGTCACGTCAGGAGAATATGAGGATGATGCAAAATTTGATAGCCCAAAGCAGCAGCACATGTTACCGCGTCCTGTGGGGGTGAACTGGGACCCTGTGGACGAGCAAGCAGACCTCCTGAGACTAGTTTCCGCGATGCCACATAAGAGTACTGACATTCTAACACTGGTCAAAAATCAAAACCACCAAGTTACTTTAAAATATTTTCAAACGTTTATATCTTCAAGGTGCATAATTTTCCCGTCTTTCAGCAGCCAGGACCTTTCTGTCACTTCACCTGTTGCAAAGTTAGTCAGAAACCAGCCTTGTTGGGAGATGCATGTGCTCGTCCGTCTGTTCTCGTTTGCGACATTCTTTTCTCTAGTTTTTGCTATTAAGCTTAGATCACCTATTAAATATGGAAATGAAAGGTACGTACTTTAGCTTTCGTCAAACTTTTATTTTTTCATTGTTTAAATTGAGCGTTTATAAATAGTATTTTTATGGGTATTTTTGTTACCTAAAATCTTGAGACTTCAATGTTTTTCATTATCTATCGGGTTTTAACGAGCTAAATTCCTATTACAGGGGTGAAATTTAGTCCGTTGTCAAGTGTTTAACGCTTTAACATTTTGTTTTTTATTTATTCAAAGTTGACTGTTAAATTAGTTAAATTATTGCAATGTAGCAATTTTTCGGTTATTCTATAGTAGGTGCTTTGGGAAAAGTCAAGAAACTGTGCGACCCAGAATGCGCTTCTCGAATCACTGGCCTCAATGTCCATTTAATTAAACGATTCGAAGTAATACTGGAAGTGATTTCGAGTGGCAACAGCACAGGTCCTGAGAAATTTGATGCCTTTGCTCGCAAAACTGCTACCTGTACATAGATTTATATGGCTGATATCTTAGCTCACCAGCACTTCACAAAGTTTTAATGCATGGTACCAAAGTCGTATTTAAAGCCATTCTACCTATAGGCCGGTGATTTTAACAGAAATGTACTATACAGATTGTTCTTAAGTTGAGACCCGTAGTTAAGTTTTAGCAGACCAAGGCTTCGTAAAAAAAGTGTCCCATTTTCGCAAGACGCAATCAATCAAATGGTCGCAAACGTACCGTCCTTCCCTCTATATGAAAGTGATAGTTAAGAAGCTATAAGGGAAGACAAAGATGAGAGGAGAACGATAGCCAAGAGAACGCTGACCAACAGTTTGACACCGAGTAAAGATATATTGCAATAGTTTGCGCGCGTCAAGTTTGCGTATTTCGTAAATTAACATTCAATTAAGGCCAATAACGCATTTCAGTATTATGAATAGGATAGTTGGCACTCACCATATAGCGGATATGCTGAGTCGCAGATACGCACAACAAAAATATTGTCACAAAATAATTTTCGGACAAAAAGGCCTTTGTCAAAAATAGACGCCACACACACACACACACACACACACACACACACACACACACACTCATTGGTCATGTGTGTGTGAGTTGCGTTTTCGTGTGTGTGTGTGTGTGTGTGTGTGTGTGTGTGTGTGTGTGTGTGTGTGTGTGTGTGTTTGTCGTCTATTTTTGACAAAGGCCTAGTTAGGCCAATACTTATTTTGTGACATTCTTTTTGTTGCGCCTATCTGCGAGTCAGCACCTCCGCTATATGGTGAGTAGCAACTATCCTTTTCATAATACTGTTACAATCCATTCTGGATTTTCCGTTGCTCAATAGCGCATTTCATTTGATCTCATTTCGAAAAAAAGCATAAAATAATTTTGACCGGTAATTTAGTACAATTACTCCTACGTGCAGCGCTTTGTCTGTTTAGCCTCCCGGAACCTAGTCAGGAGTTACCGGTAGTAAGTCCCTGAGAGGTTTGCTCATTAATGATTCAGCACCACACCATGGCAGTCTCGGAACTATCAGTATCATCTTGCTTGATGATGACTCGGCCTTCTCCTTTTTCAGCGGAGGCGAATCCACGTGTTTCCCCTCCTTACTTTTATCGTTTGATTCGGAGGTAGCAGTGATAGACCCAGCACTCGTCCACGGTGATTAGGCCGCTAAGAAGGTCATCTGGATTGGCCTGACACAACTGCAGCATTTTCGCTGCTGTCTCGATCCGGCGGGCTGCTTGAATGGATGTGAGCAGTCGCGTGAACCAGCGGTCAGCTACTTTTGACTTGTCTAAAATGCCGTGGAGGACGTTAAAAACTGATCTATGATTAATTTTCACATATTCCACTATCACCTCGATTGCCATACGTTCGTTTTCGAACAGCAGGGTCTTCACTTCTCTTGTGATTCCGTTTCTTCACAGAGGGACGGTCTACCACTCCGTTTTTCGTCACTTAGACCTGTTTGTCCACGCAGCATCACGTGACCACCGTTTCACGTGATGGTACACTGTTGCTGTACACTTCAAGCAAGCAAGGCCACTACGTTCGGATCACGGATTTATTTCTAACTTAGTACATCTTTTATAGTCCATTAGGACAACATAGTGTGCAGGTAGTAAGGCGCACAACTTAAGCAAGTTCGAAAAAATCGCAAGAGAAGTTTTAAGTGTCAGCAGTTTAGCGGTGCTTTGCGATCCTGAGCAGTAGCCGGCGGCGATTACGTGGCTGGCGTTCTAGCTTCGTAATCGATGAATCGATGGATGGACTCCCACTCTCTTTTTTTTTAAAAATGTATATTTGTTTCAACACTATTCATATTATTTCGTACATATTTACATTTGAATGGTAGTACGATGAAAAGACACGTGTGCTTACTAGAGGAGTACAAATTCTCCTTCCAGTCTGCCTGCCCCTATCTCCACCGCATCCATTAAAGCTGTTCCACGTGGCGCAACAGAAACACAAGAGTACATGTGTACTGAAGCACAGTGGTCAAAGCAGACCAACTTGGGTTTCCACTTGCCTGGTAGCCGTCACGGGACCTGTTCCGCCAGCTCCGTCTGCCAACAGGTTGCGGTATCAATGCAACGTGACTGCAGCTCGTTTAGCATAACGGTGGGAGCAGTAAAGTGAACAAACCAAACTTAAAGGAGGCTGAGGAGAAATTAAGAACTGGGGAATATATACCAGCCACGGAACAGAGTCCAAGTCCAGTAGGGCAAAGTTTTCGTGTGTTTATTAGGCAGCTTGAAATAAATCGGCGTCCGCCACCGTACCTGTGTAGACAGTGCGCCCAGTTTCGATTCCCGGCTGGGTTGGAGATTTTCTCCGCTCAGGGACTGGGTGTTTGTGCCGTCTTCATCATCATCATTTCATCCCCATCGACGTGCAAGTAGCCGAAGTGGCGTCGCCTCAAAACCACCAGGTGATCAGGTCCACCCGCCGGGACGCCCACGCCAAAAGGCATTTCATTTCAAATAAATCCGTAGGTCTCTCACAATGCAAAGAGTATGAAAAGTTACTAAACACTCATTCGGGAAATTCGAGTATGTTACGACATGTTTGTGAATTTGACCAGCAGTTTGTGCACTCCATAAAAATTTTGAAAAAGAACAAAGACCTAGTGGCTGCCAAGCGTGTGCAAAGATATGCTAAGGACTTGAAGCCACTTAGCAGCATATAGGCTTTCTAAATTTAGAGCAAACGTAGACTGAAATAAGGAATAAATATGGCTCATTGAATGTTAAAAACCACATTCTGGTGGTATGCAACATTGTGCAAAGAGAGCTTAGTATAAAAGAAAGGCTTCTTTGAGACACATAGTTTTTAGATTAACATAATACGGAAAGTGAACTTAGTGTTTGCTAAAATACACTTCGGGAACTTAAAATGGACTATTTTGGTCAATTAGAATGAATTCAGCGAACCCGCAATATACATCCTGGAAAAAGTAGCTAAAACTGATTTAATTGGGGTCATATTAGCCTGAAACACACTAAGATTACAGGAACTAAACTTCCAAAACCTTACTGTTGTTGGCATTGCAATATAATTAACATATCCAGGTTCTTAGGTGCAAAGGACCTCGAGTACCAGAAATGTTTCTGTTTACTACAAAAAACATGTAGTATTTCAGATGACCTGATGATGACTCGAACTGAGAAAAGGCCGTGTTAGTCGAAAGAGCGTGAAGTCGCAGAGAAAACCGTTCATATCGAAATGAATGAATAGGCTCGAATTACGCCGAAAATGAAAAATAAAATCCTCCATTTTCCGGCCTACAATGGAAATGCCGTGTGGCTAGGGCCTCCCGTCGTGTAGACCGTTCGCCTGGTGCAAGTCTTTCGTGTTGACGCCACTTCGGCGAGTTGCGTATGGATGGGGATGAAATGATGATGATAAGGAGAACACAACATCCAGCCCCTGAGCGGAGAAAATCTCCGACCTGGTCGAGAATCGAACCCGGGCCGTTAGGCATGACATTCCATCGCGCTGACCACTCAGCTACCAGGGGCGGACCGGCCTACAATGATCCAAAATTATTGTATATTTCATTGAGCCTCGTCTTTTGTCACCCGGGTAAAAAGAAACTTTTCATCAACTGCCGAATCGTTCTCGTGACACTACAATGAAAGCGTACAGAATAAATCGCCACATAGCGTAGCACAGCGGTAAGGGGGACAGGCGAGGAAGACTCCCTTAGCCTGCTCGGATTGCGCTTAGCTGGGCTTGGACGGGAGTAGACCGCTGACAACGTGCGGCAGCTTCCCTGCCTGGCTAACACGCGAGCGTGGCCAGGTTACAAGCGAAATGTGCACACCTCTGCTATTTTAATGAACTTTTATTGAATTTCCAATGTTATTTCACTGTGTGCTAATTTTTACTATTGCAATAAATATTATGCGACATTTATTTCTATAGGCAAGTTAAAAACCTTACCAAGAGCCTTCCAACTTGTATATGTTTGATTGACAACGAGCAACAAATTGCGTCTCGTGAAGATGCTATTAAAATATATTCAATCATACATGGCCGATTTTCGGCACTGATACTTATAAAAATGTAGCGTTACGCATGGTTTGCATCCAAATTGTCGCAAAAAAGAGAAATGTTCAGCATGTAAATAAGCTTTGTTTTTCATTAGAAACTGAGAATTCCTTCTGCATGCGAGAAAATTGCGTTCACTCGATGTAGTAGATCCGGTTTTAATTATGTTTTAATGTCTGTACGAGAACTATGATCCTGCTACTTGTAATGTCTAAAGCACTTCTGACGATTACTCGTACGTTATCCTCATATTATGGCATATGGTAACTCATTGTATTATTGAATAAAGTTGTTTGCACCTTTATGTATCGATTCTTGACTTGAGCTGTTCAAATGTTCAAATGTGTGTGAAATCTTATGGGACTTAACTTCTAAGGTCATCAGTCCCTAAGCTTACACATTACTTAACCTAAATTATCCTAAGGACAAACACACACATCCTTGCCTGAGGGAGGACTCGAACCTCCGCCGGGACCAGCTGCGCAGTCCATGACTGCAGCGCCTCAGACCGCTCGGCTAATCCCGCGCGGCTTGACTTGGGCTTTCCAAGCCTGTCCGTCGTCCTTGAAACCTGTGTCTGCAGCTGGAAGCGTCCACGTGCAAAGCAGTTCTCGGCATCTTACCCAGTTACACGTATCAGGGATTTAGGATCACAAAAGGCATACGTTTTCAGTAAATCTTTATGCATTTACTTGTCGATAATTGTAAATATTTGTTGTAATAATAAAAATTAGCAAACAACCAATTCAAAAAAAGTTCATGCAAATACTCGTGTCTTTTCATCATATTATCTTTAAAGTGTAATATGTATTGAATTATATGACTAGTGTTGGAAAAAACATAAATTAAAATGAAGCTCCATCCAGCGATCCACCGATTACGGAGCTTGAACGCTAACCACATGACTACTGCCACCTTGTGATCAGGGTCGCAACGTACCACTACATCACTAATACGTAAAACGTCTTTTCCGATTTTCTAAAAATCGCGTTAGTAGTACGCCATGCTACTAGCAATTTATATTGTCCTAATGGCCTACCAAAAGTGTACCAAGTTTGAAGTAAATCCGTGATCCGAAGTCATGGCCTCCCCTTGTCAGTACTGATTGTTGCATCATTGATCTTCAAATGCCGAATTACCACACAGTACATTTTGTTTTGGCTCCTGTAGTGATGTGCTACAGTTCTGTGGTGCGGGATTTCCAATGTTTACCTGTACCGTAGTCATCTACCTGCAAACAAACTTAATAATAATTTTGCAACATTGTTTTTTTCCATGGACTAATAGGGTTTACCGATTCCTCGAGATCGAGGTCATTAGAGACAAAGCACAGGTTCTAAATGGGTGAAGAATGGAGAAAGAAGGCGGCCGTGGCCTTTCATAGAAACCATCCGGGCATTTGCCTACAAAGATTTACGAAAATCACGGAAAACCTAAATCAGGATAGACGGACGCTGATCTGAACCTTCGTCCTCTCGAATCGAATTCGATGTGGAAACCACTGTGCCACCTTGCTTCGTTTCGAGGGCATAATAAAACTTCATGATAATTTCTCATTGTTGTGTATTGTGGTCTTCAGTCCGAAGCCTGATTTGATGCAGTTCTCCATGCTACTCTAGCCTGAACAAGCCTGTTCATCTCCGAATGGCTACAGTAACTGACATCCTTCTGATTCAAAAATTCAGATGGCTCTGAGCACTATGGGACTTACCGCCTGAGGTCATCAGTCCCCTAGAACTTAGAACTACTTAAACCTAACTAACCTAAGGACATCACACACATCCATGCCCGAGGCAGGATTCGAACCTGCGACCGTAGCGGTCGCGCGGTTCCAGACTGAAGCGCCTAGAACCGCTCGGCCACACCGACGGGCCATCCTTCTGACTCTGCTTGCCGTATTCATCTGTTGGTCTCTCTCTACGATTTTACCTCACCCCCCCTTCCGCTCCACACTTCCCTCCAATACTAAACTCGTGAGCTCACATCTCAGAATGTGTCTTATTAACCGATCCCTTCTTCTAGTCTGACTGTGCCATAAATTTCTTTCCTCCCCGGTTCTGTCCAGTACCTTCCTATTACTTACGTGGTCTACGCATTTAATCTTCCGCGTTCTTCTGTAACACCACATTTCGAAATCTTCTATTCTCTTTTTGTCCCAGCTGTTTGGCATCCACATTTCATTTCCATACATGGCTCCACTCCATTCAAAAACTTTCAGAAATGACTTCCTGACACTTAAATCTATACGCGATGTTAACAAATTTATTTTCGTCAGAAACGCTTTTCTTGTCTTTGCCAGCCATATCCAGTTATATCCTCTCTACTTTGGCCATCATCAGTTATTATGCTGCCCAATTAACAAAAGTCATCTACTAGTTTAAATGCTTTGTTTTTTAATTCCCTCGGCATCATCTGATTTAATTCGACGGCATTCCAGTATCCTTGTTTTTCTTTCGTCGATGTTAATCTTATATCGTCCCATCAAGACACTGCCCCTTCCGTTCAACTGTTCTTCCTAGTCCTTTGCTGTCTCTGACAGAATTTCAGAGTAATCGGCAAACCTCAAAGTTTTTATTTCTTCTCCCTGAACTTTAATTCCTACTCAAAATTTTTCTTTCGTTTCCTTTACTGCTTGCTCAATGTACAGACTGAATAACATTGGCGACTGGCTCTCACAGCGAGCGCATAATAGCTGTTATTACGGCAACAGGTTCTAAGAGGAAGGAGTTTGCAACAAGACACTGAGAGGAAAAACAAAAACAGAAAATAAGACAGGGAAATTCCAAGAAGTGGCACCTGCCACAACATTGCCTGACGTTACGGTAAAACTAAGAACTCTAGAAATGCTAGGTGTGGTGTGCATACTCTAGGCGACCTGTTGCACTGTCCAAGACGCGCGAGCCGGTAACAAACGTATGAAATAAATTTGTTATGTGGTTTCCTCAAATCACGCCACGTGATTCCCGCAAAAGGGCCACGGCCGATTTGGTATTCCATGTGAGCTTCGCTAATGACCTCCGGATGTCCCGTGTAACAGCAGTGGCGGCCTTGCACCATACCGGAACGTAAACACGCACCGGAAGACACCGCTGCTGCCGGCCTTGTACCGTCGCTGTTCCAGACGGTGTGTCACAGCCCTGGCCTTCAGCAGCGCCTCTCGGGTGTTCGCACCAGCACGCCTCGCAGTGCAGAGTGCAAAAGTCTGTTACGCTATGCTGACGACGGTGCAAACCCCCACTCCTCGACTTTGCGCAATAGCACTGTAGATGGGCAGAATAGACCAGGTTAATATCATAACTGGTTCACCGCTGAATAACAAGCGGGACCTCAGAGAATGGAAAACTGACACATGGCAGGAAGAGTGGGGCACAAGTGATAAGGGACGGAGAGTACACACGTTTCTTTGGGATATAACGGAAAGGCTAAGAATGAAACATGGCATGGTGCATTTCTTGACTGGGCACGGACCTTATCCCACGTACTTGAACTGCGTGAGTCTAAGAGACACGACAAGATGTACATGCTGAGGTATGGGAACGCCCAGCACACAGTCCTATTCTGCGGGAAATACAGGCAACATAGGAACAAAAATGGTTCGAATGGCTATGAGCACTATGGGACTTAACTTCTGAGGTCATCAGTCCCCTAGAACTTAGAACTACTTAAACCTAACTAACCTAAGGACACCACACACATCTATGCCCGAGGCAGGATTCGAACCTGCGACCGTAGCTGTTCCAGACTGCAGGGCCTTCAACCTCTCGGCCACCCCGGCCGGCAACACAGGAACACACCTGGGATAGAACACCTACAAACTGAACGACACATATAGGACGCAATCAGAATACTAGAATTATGGGACGATCTAAACGTACTAACAGGAAACATTTTAGACGAATGCCACAAAGAATACAGACGCGAGAGGCAGTACAGTCGACAAACCTATATGCAGCACCTAGATAGCCACCATAGTGTGGAGGATGAAAACCAAGACAGAACAGAAGACCCGACAGGAATACCCTAGATCAAATATGAGGTGTGGCTAGAAAAAAAACCGGACTAGTACTGGTGAAACAATAAAACGAATGCAATAAGGCTGAAAGTCGCGTGGCCTGTCACGTGACTCTCGCTCCGCCTACTGCTCGAGTTTCATCTGCCTCCTGCACTCAGTCTGCCCGTGGCGTCTGTTTTAAGTAGTTGACGTTTTGTCTGTGCGTCGGAAAATGTTGAGTGTACAGAAAGAACAGCGTGTTAACATCAAATTTTGTTTCAAACTAGGAAAATATGCAAGTGAAACGTTTGTAATGTTACAACAAGTGTACGGTGATGATTGTTTATCGCGAACACAAGTGTTTGAGTGGTTTAAACGATTTAAAGATGGCCGCGAAGACACCAGTGATGACACTCGCACTGGCATACCATTGTCAGCAAAAACTGATGCAAACATTGAAAAAATCGGTAAACTTGTTCCACAAGATCGCCGTTTAACAGTCAGAGCAGTGTCTGAGTTAACAGGAGTTGACAAGGAAAGTGTTAGGCAGATTCTTCATGAAAGTTTCAACATGAACAAAGTGTGTTCAAAAATGGTTCCAAAGTGTCTCACAATTGAACAGAAGGAACGCCGAAGAATGATTTGTTCTGACATCCTGGAAAACATTGAAAGTGATCCCACCTTCTTACAAAATGTTATTACTTGCGATGAATCGTGGTTTTTTACTTACGATCCCGAAACTAAACGCCAATCGATGCATTGGAAAACTCCTGGTTCTCCACGACAAAAAAAAGCACGAATGTCAAAATCGAAATTCAAGGCAATGATGATTGTTTTTTTTTGACATCAAAGGGATTGTGCACATTGATTGGGTACCAGAGGGACAAACAGTGAATCAGCATTACTACATTAGCGTCCTGGCTACCCTACGTGAGCGAGTACGGAGAAAACGGAACGATTTGTGGAGAAA
Organism: Schistocerca americana; assembly: GCF_021461395.2. NCBI lineage: Eukaryota > Metazoa > Arthropoda > Insecta > Orthoptera > Acrididae > Schistocerca > Schistocerca americana. The sequence continues at coordinate 441,284,056 of NC_060125.1, read as the reverse complement.
AAAGTCATGGATCCTTCACCAAGACAATGCCCCAGCTCACAGTGCGTTGTCAGTGAAGACGTTTTTGGCAAAACACAACATTCCCATCTTAGATCATCCACCCTACTCACCTGATTTGGCCCCCTGTCACTTTTTTCTTTTCCCTAAAGTCAAGTCAGCTTTGAAAGGAACTAGATTTGAGACTGTTGAAGCAGTAAAAGAAAAAGCGACGGAAGTAATGTATGGACTTACCGAAAATGATCTGCAGGATTGCTATGAACAGTGGAAAATTCGTATGGAGTAGTGTAGAGACCGAGGAGGAGAGTACATAGAAGGAGATGACATGAAATTGTAAATAATTGTAAATAAATGTTTTTTCCAGCATCAGTCCGATTTTTTTCTAGCCGCACCTCGTATAAGTATAGCTATAATAACGGATAATACTAGATTAGCCCCATATCTGTACATAGACGTAAACTGTGTCGGCGCACCGTCGCAGTTGCCAAAGGCAAACACGGCACTTTAAAACTGTAAATAGTGTAATTAGTTTAGTAATAGCTCTAGTAATTAGCTCCATATTAGCTCTAGTATAGCATAGATCTTCTTGGTCTAAGGGTTAAATTAAAAGGCATTCGAGTCTGAGGATCAGTGGCTTGGCGATCAATTCCAACGCTTTCATTCTCCGTACCCCAGGGTGGCGGGACTTCAAACTTCTTCCTTTCCTATCTTCTTTCCTGTTCTTCATTCTTAACTATTTATTTGTATTTCATTTTCAAATTCCAAATACCTTGTCAAATTTTTGTTAAATAGTTTTGGGATAAGTTTCCAGAAATAAAGAAAACACAGAAAAAACAAAGCAAACAAAAGAAAAGAAATTGAAATCAAAATAATAAAAGATAAAAACAAAATTAGAGCACGGGCAACGGTGCGACCGGATGCGGGAACCGGGGTAGAGGTTCAAGCCACATAAGGGCCCGTACACCGATCGCAGCGGCAAAGTGGCCAATAAAGATCCACCGTAAGCAATTAGGTGGCGGGTCGTAAAACAAGGGCGGCAAGTGAAAAAATAATAGCCATGCCTCTCTCTTTCCTTACGCATATCTCGCTTGCTCTGCCTATAGCGACCTTTTCCAAAATTTCACCTCTGTTTTCTTCTTCACTGGCAAATGTTTATGTGCAGTGTGCGGAGAATTTAGTATGGTGTGACAAGATTACCAGTGCAAAAAGATTTAAACAATAATAGTAATAATATCATAAAGCGTTTATCAACGAATCTGTCAACATTTGTGGTACTTATATTTGGTGACTAGTTTCAAATCTTACAGGTTCATTTTCAAGCCTGACCTACTGAAGCTGTACCGAAAGCACCAAAAGCAAAAGCTGAAATACTGAACTCCGTTATCAAATGTTCCTTTGCAAAGGAAAATCCAGGAGAACTGCCCCAATTTAATCCTTGTACCAATGAAAATATTAATGGAATAAGTAGTATTGCCAGTGGTGTTGAGAAACGGCTGAAATCGTCAAAATAGAACAAAGCTCCAGGGCTCGGTGGAATTCGTGTCAGGTTTTATACTGAATTTGCGGCCAGGTTGGCCCCTCTTCTAACTAAAATCTGTCGTAGATCCCTCGAACAAGAAACCTTGCCCAGTTTTTGGGAAAAGGCACAGTTCACAAACGTCTAGAAGAAGGGTAGTAGAAGTGATCCGCATGACGACCGTCCAATATCCTTGACATCGATTTGTTGTAAAATGTTAGAACATATTCTGAGCTCAAACATAATTAGGTATCTTGAACAGAATGACCTCCTCAGTGCCAGTCAGTTGGCATTTCTAGAACATTGACCATGTGAAACCCAACTCGCACTTATCTCACATGACATATGGAAAGCTTTGGATCAAGGCAGCCAGGTAGATGCAGTGTTTCTTGATTTCCGAAAAGCACTTGACTCAGTACCACACCAACGCTTATTGTCAAAAGTTCGATCGTATGGGGCTATCAGCCCAAGCGGTGCGGTCAAAAGCACTGCTTCCCGAGCGGAAAGGCGTGTCGGCCCCCGGTACGAATCCGCAGATCGAGGTACGATGTGCCGGCCAGCCTGTGGATGGTTTTTAAGGCGTTTTTCCATCTGCCTCGGCGAATGCGGGCTGGTTCCACTTATTCCGCCTCAGTTACACTACGTCGGCGATTGCTGCGCAATCACTGTCTCTACGTACACGTACACCACGATTACTCTACCAGGCAAACATCGGGTTACATTCGTCTGGTGTGAGACGTTCCCGTGGGGGTCCACTGGGGGCCGAACCGCAATAACCCTGGGTTCGGTGTGGGGCGACGGTGGGGTGAGTGGACTGCCGTAGCCTATTGTGGGTTTGTGAACCACTGAGGGCTAGGGCGGGGACGAAGCCTCTCCATCGGTTCTAGATCCCCAGTTCAGCACATACATACATGTGTACATACACACATACATGAGGTATCAAGTGAAATTTGTGACTGGATTGAGGACTTTGGGTAGGGAGGGCATAGCACGTTATCTTGGATGGAGAGTCATCGTCGGATGTAGAACTAACTTCAAGTGTGCCCCAGGGCAGTGTGTTGGAACGCTTGCTGTTCATGTTGTATATTAATAACCTTGCATAAAATATTAGTGGTAAAATCAGGCTTTCTGCAAAAAAATGGTTCAAATGCCTCTAAGCACTATGGGACTTAACATCTGAGGTAATCAGTCTTCTAGAACTTAGAACTACTTAACTCTAACTAACCTAAGGACATCACACACATCCATGCCCGAGGCAGGATTCGAACCTGCGACCGCAGGAGCTGCGGGGTTCCGGACTGAAGCGCCTAGAACCGCTCGGCCACAGCGGCCGACAGGCTTTCTGTAGATGATGCAGTTATCTATAATGAAGTACTATCCGAGAGAAGCTCTACAAGTATTCACTCAGATCTTGAAAAGATTTCAACGTGGTGCAGAGATTGGTAACTTGCTTTAATTTTTTAGAAATGTATAATTTTGCACTTCACAAAACGAAGAAAACATAATATCCTGTGAGTATAACATCAATGAATCACTGTTGGAATCGGTCAGCTCATACAAATACCCGCAAATATCCGGGGGGAGGTAACACTTTTTAGGGATATGAAATGGACTGAACAGACAGGTTCAATTGTGGGTAAATCAGATGGTAGACTTCATTTTATTGGTAGAATACTGGGGAAGTGCTACCAACCTACAAAGGACATTGCTCACAAATTATTCGTACGACCGATTCTAGAATATTGATCAACCAAATGGGACTAACAAGGGACACTGAACGGATTCAGAGAAGGGCAGCATGATTGGTCACAGGTTTGTTTGATCCATGGGAGACTGTCGCAGATATAGCGAAGGAACTGAGCTGGAAACTCTTGAAGATAATCGTATACCATTCCAAGAAAGTCTATTAACTAACTGCGTATTTGCTTCTGTCTCGGGTTCTTCGGCCGACGTTCGTCTGATGATTTTACTGACGTTTCACCAGTACGAGAGGCTGACATTGTCAAAGCTTCACCCTCCACTGCCGGTGGTGAACTGGAGCCGAGCTCGCAGCCGCAGACTATGTACCTAGCGCGCCAACATCTGAGGGCTTCCCCGCGGTCATTTTCGGTGTGGTTCTCCTCTTGCTACCTGCGACGGTCGTTCGCTGCAGTACTCGCGCTGGCGAAACGTCAATAAAATCATCAGATGAACGTCGGCCGAAGAACCCGAGACAGAAGCAAACAGGCAGTTTGTCAACAAATGGTCACGAAAGCCTTAACAATTTCGTCTATTAACTAAGTTTCAAGAACCGGATTTAGATGATTACTCTAAGAATATACGACAACCCCCAATCTATCGCTCACATCACACTGGCCATCCTTCTGACTCTGCTTGCTGTATTCATCTGTTGGTCTCTCTATACGATTTTACCTCACCCCCCTTCCGCTCCACACTTCCCTCCAATACTAAACTCGTGAGCCCACATCTCAGAATGTGTCTTATTAACCGATCCCTTCTTCTAGTCTGACTGTGCCATAAATTTCTTTTCTCCCCGGTTCTATCCACTACCTTCCTATTACTTACGTGGTCTACCCATTTAATCTTCCGCGTTCTTCTGTAACACCACATTTCGAAATCTTCTATTCTCTTTTTGTCCCAGCTGCTTAGCATCCACATTTCATTTCCATACATGGCTCCACTCCGTTCAAAAACTTTCAGAAACGGCTTCCTGACACTTAAATCTACACTCGATGTTAACATATTTCTCTTCTTCAGAAACGCTTTCCTTGCCATTGCCAGTCTACATTTTATACCCTCTCTACTTCGACCATCGTCAGTTATTTTGCTCCCCAAATAGCAAAACTCCTTTACTACTTTAAGTGTCTCATTTGCTAATCGAATTCCCTCAGGATCACCCGAATTAATTCGACTACATTCCATTATCCTAGTTTAGATTTTGTTGATGTTCATCTTATATCCTCCTCTCAAGACACTATCCACTCCGTTCAACTGCTCTTCCAGCTCCTTTGCTGTCTCTGACAGAACTACAATGTCATCGGCGAACCTCAACGTTTTTATTTCTTCTCCGTGGACTGTAACACCTACTCTGAATTTTTCTTTTGTTTCCTTTACTGCTTGCTCAATATACAGATTGAATAACATCGTGGACAGGCTACAACACTGTCTCACTCCCTTCCCAACCGCTGCTTCCCTTTCATGACCCTCGACTCTTATAACTGCCATCTGGTTTCTGTACAAATTGTAAATAGCCTTTCGCTCCCTGTATTTTACCCCTGCTACCTTTAGAATTTGAAATAGAGTATTCCAGTCAACATTGTCAAAAGCTTTCTCTAAGTCTACAAATGCTAGAAATGTAGGTTTGCCTTTCCTTAATCTATTTTCTAAGATAAGTCGTAGAGTCAGTATTGCCTCACGTATTCCAACATTTCTGCGGAATCCAAACTGATCTTCCCCGAGGTCGGCTTCTACTAGTTTTTCCATTCGTCTGTAAAGAATTCACGTTAGTATTTTGCAGCTGTGACTTATTAATGTGATAGTTCGGTAATTTTCACATCTGTAAACACCTGCTTTCTTTGGGATTGGAATTACTACATTCTTCTTGAAGTCTGAGGGTATTTCGCCTGTCTCATACATCTTGCTCACCAGATGATAGAGTTTTGTCAGGACCGGCTCTCCCAAGGCCGTCAGTAGTTCTAATGGAATGTTGTCTACTCCCGGGGCCTTGTTTCGACTCAGGTCTCTCAGTACTCTGTCAAACTCTTCACGCAGTATCGTATCTCCCATTTCATCTTCATCTACATCCTCTTCCATTTCCATAATATTGTCCTCAAGTACATCGCCCTTGTATAGACCCTCTATATACTCCTTCCACCTTACTGCTTTCCCTTCTTTGCTTAGAACTGGATTTCCATCTGAGCTCTTGATACTCATACAAGTAGCTCTCTTTTCTCCAAAGGTCTCTTTAATTTTCCTGTAGGCAGTATCTATCTTACCCCTAGTGATATATGCCTCTACATCCTCACATTTATCCTTTAACCATCCATGCTTAGCCATTTTGCAGTTCCTGTCGATCTCATTTTTGAGACGTTTTTATTCCTTTTTGCCTGCTTCATTTACCGCGTTTTTCTATTTTCTCCTTTCATCAATTAAATTCAATATTTCTTCCGTTACCCAAGGATTTCTACTAGCCCTCGTCTTTTTACCTACTTGATCCTCTGCTGCCTTCACTATTTCATCCCTCAGAGCTACCCATTCTTCTTCTACTGTATTTCTTTCCCCCATTCCTGTCAATTGATCCCTTATGCTCTCCCGGAAACTCTGTACAACCTCTGACTCTTTCAGTTTATCCAGGTCCCATTTCCTTAAATTCCCACCTTTTTGCAGTTTCTTCAGTTTTAATCTACAGTTGATAACCAATAGATTGTGGTCAGAGTCCACATCTGCCCCTGGAAATGTCTTACAATTTAAAACCTGGTTCCTAAATCTCTGTCTTACCATTATATAATCTATCTGATACCTACTAGTATCTCCAGGATTCTTCCATGTATACAACCTTCTTTTATGATTCTTGAACCAAGTGTGAGCTATGATTAAGTTATGCTCTGTGCAAAATTCTACCAGGCGGCTTCCTCTTTCATTTCTCTCCCCCAATCCATATTCACCCACTATGTTTCCTTCTCTCCCTTTTCCTACTCTCGAATTCCAGTCACCCATGACTATTAAATTTTCGTCTCCCTTCACTACCTGAATAATTTATTTTATCTCATCATACATTTCATCAATTTCTTCATCATCTGCAGAGCTAGTTGGCACATAAACTTGTACTACTGTAGTAGGCATGGGCTTCGTGTCTATCTTGGCCACAATAATGCGTTCACTATGCTGTTGGTAGTAGCTTACCCGCACTCCTATTTCTTTATTCATTATTAAACCTACTCCTGCATTACTCCTATTTGATTTTGTATTTATAACCCTGTATTCACCTGACCAAAAGTCTTGTCCATCCTGCCACCGAACTTCACTAATTCCCACTATATCTAACTTTAACCTCTCCATTTCCCTTTTTAAATTTTCTAACCTACCTGCCCGATTAAGGGATCTGACATTCTACGATCCGACCCGTAGAACGCCAGTTTTCTTTCTCCTGATAACGACGTCCTCTTGAGTAGTACCCGCCCGGAGATCCGTGCGGGGGACTATTTTACCTCCAGAATATTTTACCCAAGAGGACGCCATCATCTTTTAACCATACAGTAAAGCTGCATGCCCTCGGGAAAAATTACGGCTGTAGTTTCCCCTTGCTTTCAGCCGTTCGCAGTACCAGCACAGCAAGGCCGTTTTGGTTAGTGCTGCAAGGCCAGATCAGTCAATCATCCAGACTATTGCCCCTGCAACTACTGAAAAGGCTGCTACCCCTCTTCAGGAACCACATGTTTGTCTGGCCTCTCAACAGATGCCCCTCCGTTTTGGTTGCACCTACGGTACGGCCATCTGTATCGCTGAGGCATGCAAGCCTCCCCACCAACGGCAAGGTCCATTGTTCATGGGGGTAGGGCGTGCCTATTAGCAAATCAAAATCAGTTTTTCATAAAGAACTTTTAAAAATCCCCATACTCTCTTTCAAATTGTGAAGGTGGCAGGGGTAAAAAATGGCTCTGAGTACTATGGTACTTAACATCTGAGGTCATCAGTCCCCTAGAACGTAGAACTACTTAAACCTAACTAACCTAAGGACATCACACACATCCATGCCCGAGGCAGGATTCGAACCTGCGACCGTAGCAATCACGCGGTTCCGGACTCAAGCGCCTTAAACCGCTCGACCAGGCAGGGGTAAAATACAGGGAACGAAAGACTATTTACAATTTGTACAAAAACCGTAAGGCAGTTATAAGAGTCGAGGGGCATGAAAGGGAAGCAGTGGTTGGGAAGCGAGTGAGACAGGGTTGTAGCCTCTCCCCGATGTTATTAAATCTGTATATTAAGCAAGCAGTAAAGGAAACAAAAGAAAAATCTGGAGTAGGAATTAAAATCCACGGAGAAGAAGTAAAAACTTTGAGGCTCGGCGATGCCACTGTAATTCTATCAGAGACAGCAAAGGACCTGGAAGAGCAGTTGAACGCAATGGACAGTGTCTTGAAAGGAGGATATAAGATGAACATCAACAAAAGTAAAACGAGGATAATTGAATGTAGTCGAATTAAATCGGGCGATGCTGAGGGAATTAGATTAGATAGTGAGGCACTTAAAGTAGTAAATGAGTTTTGCTATTTCTGGAGCGAAATTACTGATGATGGTCGAAGTAGAGAGGATAAAAATGTAGACTGGCAGTGGCAAGGAAAGCGTTTCTGAAGAAGAGAAATTTGTTAACATCGAGTATAAAGTCAAGTGTCATGAAGTCGCTTCTGAAAGTATTTGTATGGATGTAGCCATGTATGGAAATGAAACATGGACGATAAATAGTTTGGACAGGAAGAGAATAGAAGCTTTCGAAATGTGGTGCTCCAGAAGAATGCCGAAGATTAGATGGGTAGGCCACATAACTAATGAGGAAGTATTGAATAGAATCAGGGAGAAAAGAAATTTGTGGCACGACTTGACTAGAAGAAAGGATCGGTTGGTAGGACATGTTCTGAGGCATCAAGGGATCCCAATTTAGTATTGGAGGGCAGCTTGGAGGGTAAAAATCGTAGAGGGAGACGAAGAGATGAATACACTAAGCAGATTCAGAAGGATGTAGGTTGCAGTATGTACTGGGAGATGAAGAAGCTTGCACAGGATAGAGTAGCATGGAGAGCTGCATCAAACCAGTCTCTGGACTGAAGACCACAACAACTACATGCGTTATTAAACGCAAAATTTACATATCGCTTACCTAGCTCAGGAAAGTGTTGCGTACTTTTCTCTGAAAGGTTTTTTATGTTGTCTACGCTCAAAAGCTTTTGTTTTGGCGACTTTATCGTTGATGAGATTATTTTCTTTTTGGAGTTTAAGAGAACCATAACGTCTGCTGAAAATCCTAAATAATCTACCCATTCAGGATATGCAAAGTGGCTCCGGAAATTCTTTGTTCTCTACAGACTGAGCCGCGGCCTGGCGTAGTCGAAAAACGCAGTGAATCACTTTTGCTTTGCCGACCCAGCATACCTCAGCATGATGGGGGATATCTGGATCCTCTAAATGAAATAAAAAATCCTTTGATTGTCTATGAATGAACCCGTGAGAGCGAATATATTCCACGATCGCACCTCTACGTTCATCACGTCTTGAACCCTGATAACTTTTGCATTAATATTCTCTTGGTGTGCAAAACAGTGAACGGAAGGTAAATTCTGCGAGTGAAGCTTTTTTTCCGCGGTAGGCCAATAAACTCTTTTACTTTACAGCGCATTGTTGGCGCTCCGTCTGTGGTTACGGAAAACAGCTTTTCCCGATTAAGTACTATTTCTGCAGCTGCCGTTTCGACCACTTCTAAAATATCCGTCCCTGTAGCAGTGTTCTTCATCGGAATCATACCCAGGAGCTCTTCCATTACATGTAGGTCGTCGTCCACGCCACGCAAAAATTCGTTTACTGAGTCGTGTCGCTAATACCCGTAGGCTTATCAAGTGCAATGGAATACGCTGGGAGGTTTTCAATTTCGGCTGCCAATTGTTCATGCAAATTCCCCGGAATGTCGCTGATTCGCCAAGATATTGTCGTACTGGAACGTAGTATTACGCCGTATGCGGTCGCTAATGTCTCTACAACATTCGATAAAATATTGTTTATCATTGGCCCCTCCATAAACAGCTTCACAGCTCTTGCTAAACGTAGAGCAACATAACAACCGTCTCTTAGAGTCCTTCCGCAGCGTCCTTCATCTTCTTCGCCCTAAATTAGTGAAAAAGGATTGTTTTAGGAATAATACAAGCGAAAATGAAAACGAATACACATTTGAGAGGAATGTAAATAAACTTCAGTTCGTTCCGCAAGGCTTTTAACCAAAATAAACATGCTTAAGTACTGGTACAAACGTCATTTGTGGATACAGAATTCTCTTCTGCAAGAATTTTTAGCTTCCTTAATGCTTCCCCTCTGGCGTCCCCTATTATTTCACTACATTTCTCTGAATGCAGTTTGCTGCAGTGTCTTTCAATAGCCGATTTTCTTGCATACCTAATTACTGTACCCCAGACCAAACATTTCATTTCATCGTCACAGATAGCCGGCCGTGGTGGCCGAGCGGTTCTAGGCGCTTCATTCTGTACCCGCGCGATCACTACGGTCGCAGATTCGACTCCTGCCTCGGGCATGGATGTATATGATGTCCTTAGATTAGTTAGGTTTAAGTAGTTCTAAGTTCTAGGGGACTGATGACCTCAGATGTTAAGTCCCATAGTGCTCAGAGCCATTTGAACCAATTGAACCATTTTATCGTCACAGATACCAAAAAAGTAAGAAAAGTTCCCACTCTGGTTTAGATGGACTTTCGGAAATCTTTGCTTTTTTCGGAGCAGATTGTTCCATTATTCTAGTAACTATGTTGCGCTTCTCTATTTCAGTGTCGAATAAGCCTTGTATCAAGGACTCGGCAGCGCACCAAGGCGACTTCAATACGCAAGCCGAGCTGAGGCGAATTAAGCCGAGTTGTACCGACGCACCACGAAAACACTCTCTGCACCTCGCTTTGCACGCACGCGATTTTCCGTATGCGAGAGGCGCTGCTCCACAGCGGTAAGCTGCTCAAAAGGGAACCTCCCCATCGCACCCCTCTCAGATTTAGTTATAAGTTGGCACAGTGGATAAGCCTTGAAAAACTGAACACAGATCAATCTAGAAAACAGGAAGAAGTTGTGTGGAACTATGAAAAAAAAGCAACATATACAAACTGAGTATTCCATGTGTAGCATAAGGAGGATAACCTCAGCTCAGGAGCGCCGTGGTCCTGTGGTTAGCGTGAGCACCTGCGGAACAAGAGGTCCTTGGTTCAAGTCTTCCCTCAACTGAAAATTTTGATTTCTTTATTTTCGCAAAGTTATGATCTGTCCGTTCGTTCATTGACGTCTCTGTAATAAGTTTAGTGTCTGTGTTTTGCGGCCGCACCGCAAAACCGTGCGATTAGTAGACGAAAGGACGTGCCTCTCAAATGGGAACCGAAAACATTTGATCGCAAGGTCATAGCCAACCGCTTCCTCCACAGGAAAACACGTCTGATATATTCTATACGACACCGGTGACGGAATGTGCTTCACATGACAGGAATATGTTGTCGACCCACCTAACTTGTACACTTGGCGAATGGGTAAAAAGATTCTTCTACCTTGCCCGATTTAGGTTTTCTTGTGGATGTGATAATCACCCCCCTAAAAGTGATGAAAACATAAGAGTTTTTCACATAAACTGCAACAAATGAATGCAACAGTTTCACAGTCGCACAGTTTTCCCTGTGCTCTGTCAAAACATATGTTTTTAACGTTTTCAAGTTTTTCCGTGTGTAGACTGTCAAATCTTGCATATGTCCAACCAAATGTGAACATGTCCTGGAATTTTGGAGAGCGAAGTTAATTATGTGTGAGTGCCTGAACTTTGATAATTGTCTGAAAACAAAAAATTAAACGTTTCACTCGAGGTTAGAATTGAACCAGGGACCTCTCGTTCCGCAGGTGCTCACGCTAGCCACGGAAACACGGCGCTCCTGAGCTCACGTTATGCTTGATGTTGTATATCCTTCGCATGGGCTACTCAGTTAGTATGTTTTGCTTATTTTTTTTCATAGTTCCACACAACTTCTTCCTGTTTTCTCGATTGATCTGTGTTCAGTTTTTCAAGGCCTATCCACTGTGCCAACTGATAACTAAATCTGAGGGGGGTGCGATGGGGAGGTTCCCTTGTCAGCAGTGTTCGAAGTGCATCCGGTACTGCGTAATCGCTGGAGAGTTTTCCCTGCTAAGTCGCTCTCCTCCATTTGACAATGTGGCTCACGTATTCATACAGATATTTAATCAAATAGGTGTAATGCAGGAGTAGATCTAATAACGAAAAAGAAAACAGCGAAGTGGTTGAACTTCTGCGACCATTGTAGTTAACGCGTTACCATATCTAAGATGGACACTGAGTCAAAACACACTCGCTAGTTCACGTTTACACACCCACTAGCGCCGCAGATGACATACAGTTTGAAACAATGTATGACCAGATTAAAAAACTATTCACATCGTTAAGGTAGACGAAAATTTGATTGTGGTGGAGGAATGGCACTCGATAGTAGGGAAAGAAAGAGACAGAAAAGTAATAGAATACGAAATGAGGGAAAGAAATGAAAAGCCAAATCTGCCTGGTACAGTTTTGTACGTAGCACAATAAAATTTGCTTTTTAAAAATCATGAGCCGGCCCGTGTGGCCGTGCGGTTCTAGGCACTTCAGTCTGGAACCGCGTGACCGCTACGGTCGCAGGTTCGAATCCTGCCTCGGGCATGGATGTGTGTGATGTCCTTAGGTTAGTTAGGTTTAAGTAGTTCTAAGTTCTAGGGGACTGATGATCACAGATGTTAAGTGTCATAGTGCTCAGAGCCATTTGAACCATTTTTTAAAATCATGAATGTCGTATACGATGAAGAGATCTGGAGACAACCAGAAAGATTCCAGTAACTAGTATAACTGTAAGACAGAGATCTAGAAATCAAATATTTCCAGAGGCAGATGTGAACGATGACCACAGTATATTGGCTATTAACTGAGACTTGTCCGGCCCCGGTAGCTGAGTTGTCAGCGTGATGGAATGTCAATCCTAGGGTCCCGGGTTCGATTCCCGGCTGGGTCGGAGATTTTCTCCGCTCAGGGACTGGGTGTTGTGTTGTCCTAATCATCATCAATTCATCCCCATCGACGCGCAGGTCACCGAAGTGGCGTCATATCGAAAGACCTGCACCAGGCGAACGGTCTACCCGACGGGGGGGCCTTCGCCACACGACATTTCATTTCAACTGAAACTTGAAGCTGGAAAAATTGTTGAAAGATTCGATATTAAGGAGATGCGATGTTTATAGTTTGAAAGAACAACAAGTTATCGAGAGTTTCGAAGCGAGCATTAGGCACCTGGTGACTGAAATAAGGGAAGGAACACAGCAGAAGAAGACTGGGTAAATTTGATATTTGAAATTGTGAACGCGTCAGAGGATCATATAGGCAAAGAGACAAGGTATAGCAGAAATCACCCGCAGGTGGTATTGAATTTAACTGACGAAAGCAGAAAATATAAAAATGCAGGAGATAAAGGAGGTAAGAAGAAATGCTGAACCTGGAAGATCAGATTGACAAGAACTGCGATATAGAACTGAGCAGACGAGTAATTGAAGTTGAGAAATGTACAGCAATCAGTCGCTAATAATCTACTTGTTGGACATCTATCTAGACTTCAACCACTAAGTGGCTATCATTAGTGCTAAAACATATGAGAATAAATTACAATAAGACACATGCATGAATCACTACATATTATATTTGTATAAGCTTGGTACAGGAGCAGATCATATAGTTACGTATCGGTAAGATGTAAGTCAAATCATTATTATTGCTTGCTTATACAAATAGCCGCTGCTAGACTATCCATGTCAGTATTTCAGCTCACAATGAGGCTGCTGTTTACAGTTATTACATAGATAACTTCAGTGCTGTTCGCAATAGTGTACAGAGCGCTCTATACATATTCAGTTTAGATTACAGAATTTACTGGTCCTGTTCATACGGTGTTGACCACAAGTTGGAAAACATAAAACACAACTGATAAAAGCATTGCTAAAAATAACTGATGTATATATATTATTCAAAAGACAGTCCCTACCCATTCGTGGACAGACTCTTTTAGCTATGGTTTTGAGCAGACTCAACAGATGCGCCAGCTATTGGGAGAACCAGTTCGGTTTACTTTTGGGGGCAATATGATGTAAGTAATGTCAGCATAGTAGTTCAACTGTTTTTGCGCAAGACTGAATTGCTTATCAAATTTCTGGAAGAGGAAGTACCTTCCAGTTCCAATTGAGGAGGCTATAGTCCAGTGTAGTGCATTAGGTAGTTCGCTTGTGAGATTTGAAGATACTGCGTAAATAAGAAGAGAAGAGTGTCTCCTTGGAAGGCTCCACAGATAAAAGTTAACGCTAAATGAGATGTTGTTGGTAGTTTCGGTACAGAATTATAGTAAATATAGAGCAGGACGGTGAAGATTGCAATAGGGCCAATAGTTTTCACCGTTGCCTCATAGTTTTTGGGAATAATGGATGAAGGACAAATGCATTCGGTCGATACGATTCTGGATAATAAGCAATTTTTGTATTACAATGACGGAAAAAAATCGCAACACCAAGAAAGAGTTGTGCGACATAAACGAAAGTTGGTAGGCGTGTTTTTATACCTGAAAGATGATATCCATTCAAATTTCACGCCATTTGCCTAGGAACACGCATATCAGGTTTGCTTTAAATAACGGTCGTGAGTGTTAGATACCTTTGAGATTGAACTTGATGAGTTGATGTTAATCAAGAATGTCTTTAAGGCGACAAAGACACCGTTATCAACACCGCACTAAGCTTCAACGGGATGGTGTAATACGGTTGACGGAAGCTGGATGTTCCTTCTGCGATACTGCAGAAAGACTTGGCAGGAATGTAGCCACTACACATGACTGCTGGCAGCGGTAGTCACGAGAATGTACTGCCGCAAGAATACTGGCCTCTGGACGGCCTTATGGCACTGCGGAGAGAGAAGACCATTGTGTTCGGCGTATGGCTCTGGCACATCTTAGTGCATCTGTAGCACCAATTTGAGCAGCAGTTGGCACCACAGTGACACCGTCAGGTGACCAGCAGTTTGAGCAGCTGGTGGTACCACAGTGACACAGCATGCATGCTACTCACCCCAAACCACCGCCATTTGCGACTTCAGTGGTGTCAAGTGAGAGCTCACTGGAGGGCAACGTGTAGGCCTGTTGTGTTTTCTGATGAAAACTGGTTCTGCCTCCGTGTCAGTGACTGCTGTGTGGTGGTTAGAAGGAGGCCATTTGAGGTCCTGCAACCAATCTGTCTGCATGCTAGACATACTGGACCTAGACGCGGAGTTATGGTCTGGGGTGCGATTTCGAATGACAGCAGGAGTACTGGCGTGGTTATCCCACCCACCCTGACTGAAAATTTGCGCGTCATTCTGGTGGTTCGACCCTTTGGCGCTTCCATTCATGACAACATACCAGGGAGTGTATTCCAATAGGATAACGCTCACCCATTAACTGCTGTTGCATGCTTTACAGTGTGTCGACATGTTGCCTTGGCCTGCTCGATGACCAGATCTGTCTCCAATCGAGCACGCATGGGACATCATCAGATGACAACTGTAGCGTCATCTTCAAACATTCCTAACCGTCGCTGCATTGACCGACCAAGTGCAACAGTCATAGAACTCCACGCCACAGACTGACGTCCGGCACGCGTACATCGCAATGTATGCACGTTTGCATGCCTGCATACGACATTCTGGCGGTTACACTGTTCATTAATGTACCAGCACTTCACATTTGCAGTGACTTATCTCGTGCTTGTATTAACTTGTGATCTTGCAATGTTATTTATATACACTACTGGCCATTAAAATTGCTACTCCACGAAGAGGACGTGCTACAGACGCGAAATTTAACCGACAGGAAGAAGATGCTGTGATATGCAAATGATTAGCTTTTCAGAGCATACACACAAGGTTGGCGCCGGTGGCGACACCTACAACGTGCTGACATGAGGAAAGTTTCCAACCGATTTCTCATACACCAACAGCAGTTGACCGGCGTTGCCTGGTGAAACGTTGTTGTGATGCCTCGTGAAAGGAGGAGAAATGCGTACCATCACGTTTCCGACTTTTGTAAAGGTCGGATTGTAGCCTATCGCGATTGCGGTTTATTGCATCGCGACGTTGCTGCTCGCGTTGGTCGAGATCCACTGACTGATAGCAGAATATGGAATCGGTGGGTTCAGGAGGGTAATACGGAACGCCGTGCTGGATCCCAACGGAATCGTACCACTAGCAGTCGAGATGACAGGCATCTTATCCGCATGGCTGTAACGGATCGTGCAGCCACGTCTCGATCCCTGAGTCAACAGATGGGCACGTTTGCAAGACAACAACCATCTGCACGAACAGTTCGACGACGTTTGCAGCAGCATGGAATATCAGCTCGAAGATTATGACTGCGGCTACCCTTGACGCTACATCACAGACAGGAGCGCCTGCGATGGTGTACTCAACCACGAACATGGGTGCACGAATGGCAAAACGTCATTTCTCCGATGAATCCAGGTTCTGTTTACAGCATCATGATGGTCGCATCTGTGTTTGGCGACATCGTGGTGAGCGCGCATTGGAGACGTGTATTCGCCATCGCCATGCTGGCGTATCTCCCGCGTGATGGTATGGGGTGCCATTGGTAACACGTCTCGGTCACCTCTTGTTCGCATTGATGGCACTTTGAACACTGGACGTTACATTTCAGGTGTTTTACGACGCGTGGCTCTACCCTTCATTCGATCCCTGCGAAACCCTACATTTCAGCAGGATAATGCACGACCGCATGTTGCAGGTCCTGTACGGACCTTTCTGGATACAGAAAATGTTCGACTGCTGCCCTGGCCAGCACATTCTCCAGATCTCTCACCAATTGAGAACGTCTGGTCATGGTGGCCGAGCAACTGGCTTGTCACAATACGCCAGTCACTACTCTTGATGAACTGTGGTATCATGTTGAAGCTGTATGGCCAGCTGTACCTGTACACGCCATCCAAGCTCTGTTTGACTCAATGCCCAGGCGTATCAAGGCCGTTATTACGGCCAGAGGTGGTTGTTCTGATCTATGCACCCAAATTGGGTGAAAATGTAATCACATGTCAGTTCTAGTATAATATATTTGTCCAATGAATACCCGTTTATCATCTGCATTTCTTCTTGGTGTAGCAATTTTAATGGCCAGTAGTGTATATTACGAGTACCTAGAGAAATTTATCCTCAAAATTTCATTTTTCTACATTACTTATTTTTTGGTGCTGCGATTTATTTTCTGTCGCTGTATCTGGTGTCGCTCAAGCAGATAGAAATGTTTGGGCTCCGGCATATTGAAATCCTGCAGATGTTGCTACACTCTACCCCGTGTACCCTGTGTAATCACGCCATGTGGTGACTGAAGACGGCGTCCTGCAGGCAGTTCTTTACCAGAATCGTCTCCGTGTAAGGTATCTGGAGATGACAGAGCCTCTATCTTTTCCGTCACAAAATTACTTCCATCCCAGCAGGAGCGTGCGTCTGCTGGGGCCGCTGACGCGTGCGACTGGGTGGTAGATTGCACCGCATGAGTCAGCAGCCGCTGCTGTCCGGGAGAGTGGACGGGGCGGGAGGCGTGGTGCGCACGCACTTTGCGCCGGTCGATAAAGCGGCCCCAACTGCTGGCCGGGCGTTGCATTTGCATTTTAAAACGCGTCGGCACGGGCCTCGCCGCTCGTCAAAGCCCGTAGCGCAGAGCTCCGCAACAACTGGGTCGTAACTTTCACCACGTTTCTCCCGGCGTCTGCGTCCGCACGAGATGATCGACCGTGAAATGCCGCTCTTGAAACACCAGGCTTCCATCTCGTATTACAAACTAGATGACAACTCTTTTATCCCTTAACACAAAAACAAGAAAATCAGGCAAATGCGTTTGAAGAATTTTCATTTAGCGGAGAGTTACCGTTTGAAACCGTTCTCTCGCGAGTCTTTTCCCTGTGGGTTTTCAGCTCCAGTAAGACAGCGAGTGCACAACCTGGCTTCTCTGTGATTTGGTGCCACGGACGCAGTAACCAGATGTACTTGCGTGGTACCTCCTAATATCGTGTCGGACCTTCTTTTGTCAGGTGTAGTGCTGCTGCTCGACGTGCCTTGGGCTCAACAAGTCGCTGGAAGTCCCCTGCAGAAACACTGAGCCATGCTGCCTCGATAGCTGTCCACAGTTGCGAAAGTGTTGTTGGTGCAGGTTTTTGTGCACGAGCTGACCTCTCAATTATGTCCGATTCATTGAGGTCTATCTTGGTAGCCAAATCACTCGCTGGAATTGTTCAGCATGTTGTTCAAACCAGTCGCAAACAGTTGTGGCCCAGTGACACTTCAATCATTGATCGAAGTTGACGAAATGAATTAAAATTTGTGCTGCGGCCACCGGACCGCAGTACTATGGTCAACATTGTTGCACGAACTACCTAAGCCGAGTGCTTTCCCCAACACAGGGAAACATTTAATTATAAGATCTATAAGATCACCAATGGGGCAACGGCCTTGCCACAGTGGCTACACCGGTTACCGTGAGATCACCGAAGTTAAGCGCTGTCGGGCGTGGTCGGCACTTGGATGGGTGACCATCCAGACCATCGTGCGCTGTTGCCATTTTTCGGGGTGCACTCAGCCTCGTGATGCCAACTGAGGAGCTACTCGACCGAATAGTGGCGGCTTCGGTCAAGAATACCATCATAACGTCCGGGAGGATGACACGGCGGTCGGATGGTCCCGGTAGGCCACTCGTGGCCAGACGACAGAGTGATATATATATATATATATATATATAAGATCACCAATGGTACAAGGACGTCTCATTACGTCCAATGATGGGCTGCTTGCCAATATCGGAGTGCCCTGGCAGTAATGTATGTAAGGGAAAAATGAATCGAAGTTTGTGTTGGGGAGGGCACTCGGCTTAGGTACTGTGGTGGTGTAATGGTTAGCATTTCTACCTTGTACGCAAGAAGACCTGAGTTCGAGTCCCGACCGCAGTACAAATTTTAATTCAATTCGTCAGCTTCGATCATTATCGTAGATAATAAAAAGAGACTTAAATGTCTGAGGGAAACATTTAATTATAACTTCTATCACTGTTTGGGAACTTGAATGCCTGCAAATAGACTCCAGGCTGCCGAACATAACCATTTCCAATCAACGATCGGTTCAGTTGGACCATTCCATGTGAACACAGCCCACCCCGTTATGGATCCATCACCAGCCGGCACATTGTCTTGTTGACAACTTGGTTCCGTGGCTTCGTGGGGTCTGCGCGACACTTGAACCGCACTGTCAGCTCTTACCAACTGATATCGGGACTCAGCTGACCAGACCACGGTTTTGCAGCTGTCTAGGGTCCAATCGATATGGTCAAGAGGCCAGAAGAGGCGCTGCAGGCGATGTCGTGCTGTTAGCAAAGGCACTCGCGTCGGTTATCTGCTGCCATAGACCATTAACGCCAAATTCCGCCGTACTGTCCTAATGGATACGTTCGTCGTACGTCCCACATTGATTTTTGCGGTTATTTCACGCAGTGTTACTTGTCTGGCAACTTCAAGCGAAAGTCGCTGCTCTCTGTCGTTAAGTGATGGCCGTCGCCGACTGCGTTGTCCATAGTGAGAGGTAATGCTTGAAATGATGTATTCTCGACACACTCTTGACACTGTGGATCTCGAAATACTGAATTCCCTAACGATTTCCGAAATGGCGTGTGCCATGCGTCTACCACCAACTACCATTCCGAGTTCAAAGTCTGTTAACTCCCGTCGTGTGGCCACAATCAAGCCGAAAACCTTCCCACATGAACCACCTGAGTACAAATGACAGCTCCGACAATGGACCGCACTGTTATACCTTGTGTACGTGATACTGCCGCTATTTGTATGCGTGCATATCACCGTCTCATGACTTTTGTCAATTCAGTCTGTTATAGCAGGCCAAGTAACTTTTATTGAATACTGCACTGCACTTCAAAGCGACGCAGGTTTTTTGACACTATTTTTAACATAGTCGCCAAGGCTATGTAACCAACAGTCGCAAGATTCCGCCAATCTTTCAATTCCTCGATGACAGAAATGTACACCTTGCACATGGAGTCTTGCGAAATCGCTGTGTGAACGTCATCATCATTGGAAACTCTCTCTCCGCCAGATCTTTCCGCTTACCGAAAAGATGGAAATCGTATGGTGCAGGATATGGCCCTGCTGATCAGCATCACCAACGTCTTTGTGGCTTTGATCTAACTGTTGGCACCATTTCACCACGGTTGGATGCGGCATTGCATTTGGTCCATATACCGCCAGATTTTCATGGCGAATCTGCGAGCAGTTTAGACGATTTGCCCATCAGAGTCGTACCCTGTGGCATACTTCAACTTTGGAGTACGTCTCTCCCTGCCGCGTTGTTTCAGTCGCACACTATGATGCACCTGTTATCGATATCGCAGCAGAACTGGGAGCGAGAAATCCGGAACACTCACTCTCTTCAGACAATGCGCCACTCTTGTTGTCTAATTGTATTAATGTGGGACGACATGTGTAAATTACAGTCTGAAGTCCCTACGTATGTGCACAAAATTTAAGGCTCCCAAATTTTGAAGCCACAGGCGTCAGTGTTGTTCTGCTACACCATTTGATCACAAGTATCCGGACATCTGTTAGTCGACATTAATGTGGGGTGTGTCCACCCTTTGCCTTTACGCCGGTTTGAATACTATTGGGGGCACTTTCAGTGAGGTGTCTGACTTTCTGTGGAGGAAAGGCACTCCGTTCTTCCTCAAGAGCCCATACCAGAGGCGGTAGTCACTTGGACTCTGTGGTCTGGAGCGAAGTAGACGTTTTAACTCGCACAAAAAGTTGTTCCATTGGATTAAGGTCGGGATTTGGGGTAGGCCAGACCATTTCAGGAAAGTTAATCTGCAAAAACCATTGCCTCACAGTTGCTGCTTTATGACTTGGAACATTGTCGCCCCAATTCAAACAATCATCGTCTACAAACTGTCCCTCCACTGAGCGCAATATACAATGCTTTAAAATTTGTCGAAATCCTTCCGCATTTAGCGTTTCCATAGGCACAATAATGGGCCCACAACGCAATCACGGAAAACGCTTCCACTTTGTGCGTATTTCACTGTTGGCACTGCACATTATGACAAATAACGTTCTCCAGCTATACGCCAAACCCAAACACTTCCATCGGATGGGTATAGCGTGATTTATCACTCCAAATCACTCGTTTCCGTTATCCACTGATCAGCGCCGTCGCTCTATACGCTATCTCAACGCGTAACCTTAACTGTAGAAACGTGTGGCTCATCAGTCCCTACGAACTCTGTGGTCGCCAGACTGCTGGCGGCGCCTTGAAACTCGCTACTGGTTCCTTCCGCTATTTTCATGCGATTTCTTACAACCACTCTTCGCAATGCTCGATGGTCTCTGTCCGTCAGTGTGTGGAGCCTCACTAGTCTTGTTTTTCCTGTGGTGGTCCTTCGTGTTTTCACTTGACACTGCAGTCATCAATAGTCGACTTGAGCAGCTTTAGAAGAGTTGAAATGCCCGTGATGCATTTGTTATTCATGTGAAGTACAATGACCTTTTGAGAAAAGTCAGTTTCCTGTGTAGGCTGTTCTATTTTGAAGCAATCACTTTGTGTCGTCATTCAGATTAACTGATTTTGTCTATTTGAGTACCGTCACGCTCCATCGCAGTTGAAAACTGTTTTGCATATAGCGTGATATATTCCACACATCTTTGTGGAGGAAGCAATATGTGATGACGTCCCTAATAATGTTTTAACGCAACCATAGCAGTTACCGACACAAGTATCTCAACGTGTAATCCATATGTAGAAAGGAAAAAAAAAAGTGGTCCTTATGGGCGTTTTGTCACTGTACCATCCGAAAATACGTAGAATCCGTTAGGGTAAATATTTTGCCGGCCGCTGTGGCCGAGCGGTTCTAGGCGCTTCAGTCTGGAACCACGCTGCTGCTACGGTCGCAGGTTCGAATCCTGCCTCGGGCGTGGTTGTGTGTGATGTCTTTAGGTTAGATGGGTTTAAGTAGTCTAGGGGACAGATGACCTCAGATGTTATGTCCCATAATGCTTAGAACCATTTGAACAATTTAAAATGGAAACACACACGTATTCACTGAGGTGACAAAAATCATGGGATACCTCCTAATATATGCTCGGCCCTCCTTTTGCCCGGCGTAATGCAGCAGCTCGACGTGGCGTGGACTCAACAAGTCGCTGGAAGTCCCCTGCAGAAGTTTTGAGCCATGCTGCCTCTATAGCTGTCAATAATTGGAAAGATGCAGGATTTTGTGCACGAAATGACCTCTCGATTACGCCCCAGAAATTTTCGAAGGGTAGCCAAATCATTCGCTTGAATTGTCCAGAATATTCTTCAGATGAGTCGCAAACAATTGTGGCCCAGTGACATGGAACATTCTAATCCTTAAAAATTCCACGGTTGTTTGGGAACATTAAGTCCATGAATGGCTGAAAAAGGTCTCCAAGTAGCCGAACATAGCCATTTCCAGTTAATGAATGGTTCAGCTGGACCAGAGTGTCCAGTACATTCCATGTAAATACAGCCCACACCCCTATGGAGCCACCACCACCTGGCACAGTGCTTTATTGACAACGTGTATCCATGGCTTCAGCTCATACCAACTGAAATCGGGACTCAACTGATCAGGCCACGGTTTTCCAATCGTCTAGGGCCAATCGATATGATTACGAGCCCAAGAGAGGCGCTGCAGGCGATGTCGTACTGTTAGCAAAAACATTCGCGCAGTCATCTGCTGCCATAGCCCATTAACACCAAATTCTGCCGCACTGTTGTAACAGATACGTTCGTCGCACATCACCCACTGCCGCGCGCGCTAGCCTTGCGGGCTAGGGCGCCTTGTCACGGCCGGTGCGGCTCCCTCCGTCGGGGGTTCGAGTCCTCCCTCGGGCCTGGGTGTGTGTGTTGTCCTCAGCATACGTTAGTTTAAGTTATATTAAGTTGTGTGTAAGCTTAGGGACCGATTACCTCAGCAGTTTGGTCACATAAGATCTTACCACAAATTTCCGTCGCCCACTGATTTCTGCAGCTGTCTCATCGAGTGTTGCTTGCTATCATTGACTACTCTACGCCAACGCCACTGCTCTCAATCGTTGCGTTGTCTGCGGTGAGAGACAGTGCCTCAAATGTCTGGGCGTACTCTTGACACTGTATGCCCATTATTTTTTGGCGTGTGCCCATAATCACATCGGATACCTTTTCATAGGAATCACCTGCCAACAAATGACAGATTTGCCAATGCACTTCCTTTTTACACCTTCTGTACACGATACTACCGCCATGTGTGTATCTGCTTATCGCTATCGTTTGACTTTTGTCAGTGTATGTAACCCGGCATTTCGTGGAGCAATGTTCTTACTGACTAAGCCTTCAAACAGTTGTAGTGAATGTCGGCCACTGGGCAGATAAACAAAGTGTTCAACAACAGCAAACCGGTGTGCTTTTATCAACCATCTGACACAGCAATAGTTGGCGAACCAGGCACCGCTCTATAAGGAGCTCTCTCTCTCTCTCTCTATATATATATATACACTCCTGGAAATGGAAAAAAGAACACATTGACACCGAATTGCTCAACACGTGGGGCGTGAGGTCTCCACAGTACATCGATGTTGTCGCCAGTGGTCGGCTGAAGGTGCACGTGCCCGTCGACGTGGGACCGGACCGCAGCGACGCACGGATGCACGCCAAGACCGTAGGATCCTACGCAGTGCCGTAGGGGACCGCATCGCCACTTCCCAGCAAATTAGGGACACTGTTGCTCCTGGGGTATCGGTGAGGACCATTCGCAACCGTCTCCATGAAGCTGGGCTACGGTGCCGCACACCGTTAGGCCGTCTTCCGCTCACGCCCCAACATCGTGCAGCCCGCCTCCAGTGGTGTCGCGACAGGCGTGAATGGAGGGACGAATGGAGACGTGTCTTCAGCGATGAGAGTCGCTTCTGCCTTGGTGCCAATGATGGTCGTATGCGTGTTTGGCGCCGTGCAGGTGAGCGCCACAATCAGGACTGCATACGACCGAGGCACACAGGGCCAACACCCGGCATCATGGTGTGGGGAGCGATCTCCTACACTGGCCGTACACCACTGGTGATCGTCGAGGGGACACTGAATATTGCACGGTACATCCAAATGTCATCGAACCCATCGTTCTACCATTCCTAGACCGGCAAGGGAACTTGCTGTTCCAACAGGACGATGCACGTCCGCATGTATCCCGTGCCACCCAACGTGCTCTAGAAGGTGTAAGTCAACTACCCTGGCCAGCAAGATCTCCGGATCTGTCCCCCACTGAGCATGTTTGGGACTGGATGAAGCGTCGTCTCACGCGGTCTGCACGTCCAGCACGAACGCTGGTCCAACTGAGGCGCCAGGTGGAAATGGCATGGCAAGCCGTTCCACAGGACTACATCCAGCATCTCTACGATCGTCTCCATGGGAGAATAGCAGCCTGCATTGCTGCGAAAGGTGGATATACACTGTACTAGTGCCGACATTGTGCATGCTCTGTTGCCTGTGTCTATGTGCCTGTGGTTCTGTCAGTGTGATCATGTGATGTATCTGACCCCAGGAATGTGTCAATAAAGTTTCCCCTTCCTGGGACAATGAATTCACGGTGTTCTTATTTCAGTTTCCAGGAGTATATATATATATATATATATATATATATATATATATATATATATATTCCTGGGACTTTATTTCGCAAGTCAGGAGGAAAGAACAAAGGGAGGAGAAGCAAACTCATTAAAAAGACGTGGGCCATCTGGCTCCAGATGGTGGCACTCTTTAAGGGCCCCTGCCTAAGGTTACTGGTGGGAACCCCAAAATCCATACACACTTGTGTAGTAGCCACCGGTACTCTGCTCAGCGTCCATTGGCTCTGTGAGCTCACCTGTGGTTGAATCTTCTGGAACTCAGAACTCCAGTTGGAATTACGTGACATCATTTGAGATTTCTCCACCGAAACCTTAACACAAACCAATAATTATGACAGAACAATGGGAAATGATCCACTACCCTGGGCCCCAGGCAGTAAGATGATCATTCGGATTCCAGATCAAGCATGTCACGAGGGGAAGAACCGGAACTTCTAAAAAACCATCAAAGCTAAGAGAATATTTTGCATGTGAACACTCAACACGAACACACTACTGAAGCCAGATAAATTGAAACAACAACAAACACCACGAATTAATTCAATATAAAAATTCTGGCAATACAAGAAACACGATTCTCAGATGAGTACCATTTTGACTCGAAAACAACAGAAAATCCAAGGGGAAACCAGCCATAACAATTCCAAGAAAAACTCTCAAATTCTTCGACAGGATTTGTAGTACACAAATCGATACTTGACTCTGTAATAGATTTCATTTCAAAATCAGAAAAAAATGTCACCACTCACGATACGATGTGGAAACAAAGCCTATGCACTAATCAATGCATATGCCCCCAAAAACAACTATAATAAGAAAATCCCACGGATGTTAGAAGATTTCTAGAAAGATCTAGAAGAAACCACCAACAAAATCCACTAAGCACGTGAAAATTTACTGGGAGAGTTTTATGATCAATTAGGCAGTGAGAGAAAATTCAAAGACACAACAGCTGACGATCAAGAATGGAGAAAACCTGATAAACTTTTGCGGGAATTTCGATCCAGAACCCATGTAAGGAACTACAAGCTTGGAAACCCCCAACAACGCCCCTCGACATTTTCCGATAGATCACATTGCGATGTCCATGAAAAATATCAGAGAAATGATGGGTGTAAAAACAGGGAAAGGATTTTTCGAATCCAGTCACCACCTACTTGAAATTAGAGCGAAGTTTATACCCAGTAAACAAATCAAGAGAACCAACAAATTTTCGAACATACCCCGAGTAACTAGAACTAAACAAGAAGGATATAATAAAAAAATTACGAAAATCCACAGTAGTGACTGGACAGAACTGTTAGAAAAAATTAAGGAACTGATAGAATTGCGGCAACCACCGAGGAAAAGAAAACACGTATGACGGAACATGACATGTGACAGTACCATAGAAGACAGAATACAAGCCGGGAAAAAATTTAACAGCCATAGAACATCCGAAAAATGGGAATAATTTAACAGTATACAGAAGACCACTTCGAAAATAATCCGTAGAGAGAGAAAGAGGTTATGAAAACTGTGGTATCACCGCCAGATACCACACTTGCTAGGTGGTAGCTTTAAATCGGCCGCGGTCCGTTAGTATACGTTGGACCCGCGTGTCGCCACTATCAGTGATTGCAGACCGAGCGCCGCCACACGACAGGGGTAGTCTAGAGAGACTCCCTAGCACTCGCCCCAGTTGTACAGCCGACTTTGCTAGCGATGGTTCACTGTCTACATACGCTCTCATTTGCAGAGACGACAGTTTAGCGTAGCTTTCAGCTACGTCATTTGCTGCGACCTAACAAGGCGCCATATTCAGTACTATGAATGTATCCTGAACAAATAATATTGTGAATCATGTACCGTCAAGAGCGACGTTCATCATTAATGGATTAAAGTTAAGTATCAAACTAATTACGTCCGCTTTCTGAATTATAATTCCTTGTCATGTTCCAGACCTCACGTCAGTATAGTTCTTCCGTCCTCACGCCAGCCTGCGTGAGCTAAAACGCGTGCATTTCGGCCTCCCCTAGTGACACGGTGTTGGCTCTTCTGCCAACACAACAAAAACAAAAGACTGAAACAGGTAGAGGAGGACTCTAACAAAAACAACACACGAAATTTTTACAGAACATCCAGAGAAAATATGACAAGATACCAACCACCGAGCTTATGCTTCAAAAGACAAGACGGAACACTGGAGACAAACCAGAAATACTATTGTGAAATACTTCGACACAATACTAAACTGTGATAAATCGATGTTGATCCTACAGCTCGAGAAGCCTGAACCCAACCCCGATTCCAACCCGCCAACACATCAGGAGATCGTGAAAATGATAAAATCATTGAAAAAAAAACAGAGCACCAGGAGAGGATGGATTGATAACGGAAATCTGGAAATTAGACCAAGAAAACATCACATTCAAAATATACAAAATCATCAAAAACATCTGGCAAACACAAAAAGTACCACGAAAACGGAAGCCCGCGATAATACACCCTCTCTGCAAGACAGGAGACAAAACAGGCCCTAATAACCTCAGAGGAATTTCAGGAGGGTTCAGAAAGGGAAGGTCATGCAGTGGACAGATCTGGTGCCTCAGAACAATATTAACAAGGAAATCCAGGAACACCACAATAACAATCGATGACTCCAAGAAGGCCTACAACTCAATAGGTAGAGAAGCACTCTTCAACACACTGGAAGAAATGAAGGTGGAAAATAAAACCAGAAAGCTAATCCAGGAAACATTAACAAACACAACATCCAAAGTGAAGTTTATGGATCTTGAAACCAGTCAAAATAAAGACTGGAGTGAGGCACGCAGAAAGCCTGTCACCCATTCTATTTAACTCGATTTTGGTGAAAATTATCAGGACATGGGGCAAAGGAGCCAATGGGGTAAAGATGGAGAGGCACTGGGATAGTAAAATGTCACACCTTTGCCGATGATATTGCCAGAAAAGAAACCAAAGGAGCTCTACGAAATCCCAGCCAAACCAGGACTAAAATCTCGTATGAAGAAACGCAATACATGTACACAAAATCCACAGACAGACACCCATTGGTTACAAAGTATGGAAAGACAACACAAGTAGAAAGTTTCAGATACCTGGGACAGACTATACAGAAATCAGGACTGAACGCGCCATCCAGTGAAGAGATGATAAAAAACAAGAAAAGCATACAAACTTACACGGAGCCATTACAGAAAAAGAAGTATATCTATCAATGCCAAATTCAGACACTACAGTACAGAAGTCCTACCAGAGGCCTTGTATGCCTCAGAAACAACTTTAATCAAGGGAAGAACGAAAATCAAGGAGACGGAAAAACAAGAGAGCAAAATACTGGAAAAGATCTATGGGCCAGTTCAGAAACAAGGGATCTGAATATGGAGACCGACAAAAGAACTGTACCAAGAGACAGAGACGATTACAAACATCAGGAAAAGGAGAGCAATGTTCTACGGACACATTCATGGGATGAACGAAAATAGATTGACCAAGAAAATTTTTGACATAGTGAAAATTAATACAGTGAAAACCAGTTGGGTAAAGGAAACCACAGAAGACCTCAAGAAATTATGCTTCCCACGAACACATGACAGACAGGGAAAAATGCACGGAAAAAGATGAGAAAACTGAAATTTCAGCGAACGCTAAAAGAGAAGAAAACAGGAAATATGTGGACAGAAGGCAGGAAGAAGAAACACGATGAATATATGAGAGGTGTTTGGCAAGAAAAAAGAAAGAAAAAATCCCATGAAATTCATTTATGTGTGAATTCCTAAGCGACCAAACTGCTGGAGCCATCGGTGCCTAACTTATACTAAGAACAACACACAAACCCATTCCCGAGGGAGGACTCGCGCAATCCGTGACATGGCGACCCAGACCGCGCCACCACTCCGCGCGGCATCCCATGAAAGTTGATTGCGTTTCAGCGTTCTCCTTAACGAGGAATTAACTTTTACATATGATTTTTCTAGAACTAAGAAGACAGAACTAATTATTTATGTATGGTTTTAGCTCATCCTTAACTGAGTAATAATTATTACAAAGAGTATCGAAACACGCAAAAGAAAACAGGAAGCCATTATGCCTGAAGAGTCGCAGCTTTTCCCTTGTAGTTTTCGTTTGGCAGCTTGTCGTGTTCCGTTTTGAGAACACCTTTTACAAGGAAAAATTTTACCGCAAGCAGAGTGAGTAGGTCAGAAGTAGCCAGACAACAGTGACAGTGAAAGGCCGTGTTTTTTGGTGCGCTTCTCGAGACTTTACACTTTGTGTTAACACCCGCACAAAGCATTGGAGGAAGACGTTTATTAACACCTATCCATTAAAAAATCGTCTGTAGCAATTATTAGTCAAATGGTTCAAATGGCTCTGAGCACTATGGGACTCAACTGCTGAGATCATTAGTCCCCTAGAACTGAGAACTAGTTAAACCTAACTAACCTAAGGACATCACAAACATCCATGCCCGAGGCAGGATTCGAACCTGCGACCGTAGCGGTCTTGCGGTTCCAGACTGCAGCGCCTTTAACCGCACGGCCACTTCGGCCGGCAAATTATTAGTCGTGGTTGTAAGACTTACCAGGCCTTGTGGTTGCACAACTTGGCTTCAAGTATGCTGAATATGCGGAAGTGTTTTTGGCAATACATCTTCAATCGCACTGTTACCATCAAGGGAAGCTACAAACTATTTAATTATCTTCATGGTAAAGGAAAGCTAGACCTAATTCAGCTTATTAGGTCATCTTCTGGAAAAACTGACTAGCATCTGAAAGGGACACTATTTCATAGGTAACCAAACATTATACAGTAACTTGCATAGAGTGTTTTGCATCAAAATTGTCTCTTACCTTTGAAATTACACTTTACACATGGGAAATGTTAAGCACAATAAAAATTAAACTACATAATGTTACAGGTTAAATGTTTATAATGCTAAATTTTGTGAAGTCTTGACAGTGGCTGAGAAACTGTTAAACTGAGCACTCTTCGTTTATGTTATGCAACAGATATGTTTTTTAACGTTGTAAAGCAAACTTTAGCCAATGGGCTAAAGGACTGAGTACACCACACTTGCGAACAGCGCTCGGCAGACCAAGATGGTCACCCATTCAAATGATAGCCAAGCCCGACAGGGCTTAACTTCGGTAATCTGACGGGAACTGGTGTTAGCAGGTATATAGAAAACATTAGCTTTAAATTTCAGGCAGAATTTTTCAAGGTGAGTTTAGTCACAGTTCCTGTGCCAGTGGTGGATGCAGTCACTATATTTGGTGGGAAACAGATATGAAGGTGAGCAGTGAAGTGCTTCGAGTACTTTGTTGCTAAAGACAACGGTCCAATGTTTTGTCTGCTAAACACTTAAGAAGTTCGACTGTCAAATGAAATTTTAATAAGATAAACATGAAGTCAAGGTTAGTCAAAGTGTGTGTTATAGTTTAATGTAGTGTTAAAAGTGCAACTGTTGCAGTATGGATTCGCACGCCCTAATGTAGATGCAACCCAAGACAGAGAAATTCGATCACGCTGTTGCCGTAAAAACACTGGAAATTGTAATAACCGTAAAGTACCTGGGCTACAACCTGCAATGAAAAGACCACGTGAAACAAATAGCAGGAAAAAAGATGCCAGCCTGAGAATCTAAAGGAAGTGTAATTCTCCATGAAAGAAGTAGCTTACAAAACATTTCTTCTACTGATTCTTGAGTGTTGTTCATCTGTATGGGACCCTAACCAGACAGGATAAACTGAAGAGATAGGGAGCTCCAATGACGAGCCTCGCACTTCAGCACAGGGTCGTTTAGTCGGCGAGAGAGCGTTACGGAGATACTTAACGAATTCTGATGACAGACGATAAGAGAGAGACGAAGAGCGTCACAGAGGAGTTTGTTATAGAAATTCTGAGGAAGTACGTGACCACAACGAGAAGATCCGAGAAACAAGAGCTCATACGGAGGTTTAGATGAATTAATTCGTCCCACGCGCCATTCATGAATCGAATAGGAGAGTGGGAAGAATATCGTGATACCAGAAATACCCTCCACCACATACCGTGAGGTGGCTTGAGTAGATTACATGTAAATGTTGTTACAATAAAATCTTTAAGGATACTATCTGTCATTATAAAAATAGCTTGCTTGATTGATCAGTGCACCATTTTTATGCAGTCGCCATATAATTAGTTAAAGGAAACTGAGGGACTTAAGTAAAAATGTTATTAATTTAGAAGAGGATAATAGAATGACGGGGAAGCATAGATAAGATGGTTGTGCACTACCTTCAAAGTTCGAAGTAAAGCCACCGAGTTGCATCAACTCCTTTACTTTCGATTTGACGTTAAAATTATCATAATTATGTAATCTGACTCGACATTACGGGTTAGTTTCCTAAATTAGCAACACTTTTTATGTGACTCTTAGGCAACAATAGCTGGCCTCTGTTTACCGACCGTTACGAAGTGCCCGTCAAAGACAAATATTATAGTAGTTATTACTGTGAGTACTTTGCGGGCTTGGCAGGAATGCAGATACCAGAATAGTGTCATCGAGCTATGCATTTTTGACAAGAATTTTCTTTATTTATAAGATTCTATGTATCACGGGCAGTGAAATGAAAACGAGACACATGGGGAAAAGTAAGTAAACTGTTTATTATTTCGAGAGTAATAGCCATAACTGTTAACACATTTATCCCAATACGAGACAAGGTGGTAATGCCTTCATGGGGAAAAAAATGTTTGCAGTTGTTTGCGGGACCTTGATGGAATCCAGTCACGCATCTCTTCGTCCGAAGCAAATCGACGAATAGGAACGTCTTTCACCAGGACTTACTCTTGAAATAATAGACAGCTAACTTACTTCTTTCACCTGTCTCGTTTGCATTTGACTGCCTCTTATAGTTCTGTTTATATGTGTTTCTATCTCTAATATTATTATACGTATTTAAGTAGTTTTCTTAGCCATGCTTGTGTTACGTGTTTCTTTGTCTCAATGTGTGTCTGCTTCATCTTCTGTTCCTGTATCACTATATGATGTTTCATTTTCTTTATCATCACTGCTGTCATTTAGGTCTGGGTGCGGGTGTATACGACCTCTCCCTTGGGTGTTCTTCCAATATGCTTGAAATAGTGTCTGCCGTTCAGTCTAGGTCTGCTCTTTGGTCTGGATTGTTGTCGTGTGTCTTCCTTTGTTGTCTGATCTGTGTACGCAAGGCGCAATTTACTGTTACATGTTCCGTGGAGCCAGTTCCTCAACATGCACATTCTTGGCTCAGACAGATGTTCATCCTATGTAACTGTGTTCGATATGGACCATAACTGGTTAGGGACAGTGAAAAATGTGCCACTTATGTCCTAATACTTTTTTCAAAATTTGACAATAGATTTGTACATGATGTCACTATAATCACAGCTGCTAATTTCCACGACTGCCATATATAAATCCAGTTCTCCGCTAAATAATCTCAACTGTAGACTAAGTTACGACGCAATGTTGTGGAAGGTACACTGACATTTATAGTTACCGTCATTGTTGCTGATATTTATTAGTTTAGGCTTCTGTTAAGGCCAACTTGGGATCATGTATCAATTAAAATTCCTTCTCATTTGACAATACCTTTTATTACAATAGTCTCTCATTATATTTCCACCATGCCTTCTTTTTCTTTCCTCAGACGACATCTCACCTGTTTTCTTACTGCTTCTACATTAGAATCTTAACTAAAAGACTTTTCACATTATGTGTTTATAAATATTTTTGAATTCTAACAACCAACTTGTTAATTTCTTTTCTTAGAGACACTTGTAGCTCTCTTCCGTTATTCTGTTATCATTCATTCCAAATAACTGTCCAAAACTTGTATCAGAGACGGCAAATGACTTGGAATAGCTTTTGAACGGAATGGATAGTAGCTTGAAAAGAGTAATATAAATCCTCTCACGCTATGAACATGATGCAACAACTGTTTTTCCTCTTTGATGTTGCGGTCTTCAGTCCTGAGACTGGTTTGATGCAGCTCTCCATGCTACTCTATCCGTGCCAGCTTCTTCATCTCCCAATACGTACTGCAGCCTACATCCTTCTGAATCTGTTTAGTGTATTCATCTCTTGGTCTCCCTCTACGATTTTTACCCTCTACGCTGCCCTCCAATACTAAATTGGTGATCCCTTTACGCCTCAGAACATGTCCTACCAACCGATCCCTTCTTGTAGTCAAGTTGTGCCACGAACTCCTCTTCTCCCCAATCCTATTCAATACTTCCTCATTAGTTACGTGCTCTACCCATCTAATCTTCAGCATTCGTCTGTAGCTCCACATTTCAATGGCTTCTATTCTCTTCTTGTCCAAACTATTTATCGTCCATGTTTCACTTCCATACATGGCTACACTCCATACAAATACTTTCAGAAACGACTTCCTGACATTTAAATCTATACTCGATGTTAACAAATTTCTCTTCTTCAGAAACGCTTTCCTTGCCATTGCCAGCCTACATTTTATATCCTCTCTACTTCGACCATCATCAGTTACTTTGCTCCCCAAGTAGCAAAACTCATTTACTACTTTAAGTGTCTCATTTCCTAATCTAATTCCCTCAGCATCGCCCGATTTCATTCGACTACATTCCATTATCCTCGTTTAGCTTTTGTTGATGTTCATCTTTTATCCTCCCTTCAAGACACTGTCCATTCCGTTCAACTGCTCTTCCAAGTCCTTTGCTGTCCCTGACAGAAGCACAATGGCGTCGGCGAACCTTAAAGTTTTTATTTCTTCTCCATGGATTTTAGTACCTACGCCGAATTTTTCTTTTGTTTCCTTTACTGCTTGCTCAATATACAGATTGAATAACATCGGGGAGAGGCTACAACCCTGTCTCACTCCCTTCCGAACCACTGCTTCCCTTTCATGCCCCTCGACTCTTATAACTGCCATCTGGTTTCTGTACAAATTGTAAATAGCCTTTCGCTCCCTGTATTTTACCCCTACCACCTTCAGAATTTGAAAGAGATTATTCCAGTCAACATTGTCAAAAGCTTCCTCTAAGTCTACAAATGCTAGAAACGTAGATTTGCCTTTTCTTAATCTAGCTTCTAAGATAAGTAGTAGGGTCAGTATTGCCTCACGTGTTCCTATATTTCTACGGAATCCAAACTGATTTTCCCCGAGGTCTGCTTCAACCAGTTTTTCCATTCGTCTGTACAGAATTCGCGTTAGTATTTTGCAGCCGTGACTTATTAAACTGACAGTTCGGTAATTTTCACATCTGTCAACGCCAGCTTACTTTGGGATTGGAATTATTATATTCTTCTTGAAGTCTGAGGGTATTTCGCCTGTCTCATACATTTTGCTCACCAGATGGTAGAGTTTTGTCAGCACTGGCTTTCCCAAGGCTGTCAGTAGTTTTAATGGAATGTTGTCTACTCCCGGGGCCTTGTTTCGACTTAGGTCTTTCAGTGCTCTATCAAATTCTTCACGCAGTATCATATATCCCATTTCATCTTCATCTACATCCTCTTCCATTTCCATAATATTGTCCTCAAGAACATCGCCCTTGTACAGTCCCTCTATATACTCCTTCCACCTTTCTGTTTTCCCTTCTTTCCTTAGAACTGGGTTTCCAGCTGAGCCCTTGATATTCATACAAGTGGTTCTCTTTTCTCCAAAGGTCTCTTTAATTTTCCTGTAGGCAGTATCTATCTTACCCCTAGTGAGGTAAGCCTCTATATCCTTACATTTGTCCGCTAGCCATGCCTGCTTAGCCATTTTGCACTTCCTGTCGATCTCATTTTTGAGACGTTTTTATTCCTTTTTGCCTGCTTCATTTACTGTATTTTTATATTTTCTCCTTTCATCAATCAAATTCAGTATTTCTTCTGTCACCAAAGGACTTCTACTAGCCCTTGTCTTTTTACATACTTGATCCTCTGCTGCCTTCATCACTTCATCCCTCAAAGCTATCCATTTTTCTTCTACTGTATTTCTTTCCCCCATTCTTGCCAATTGTTCCTTTATGCTCTTCCTGAAACTCTCTACAACCTCTGGTTCCTTCAGTTTATCCAGGTCCCATCTCCTCAAATTCCCACCTTTTTGCAGTTTTTTCAGTTTTAATCTACAGTTCATAACCAATAGATTGTGGTAAGGGTCCACATCTGCCCCTGGAAATGTCTTACAATTTAAAACCTGGTTCCTAAATCTCTGTCTTACCATTATATAATCTATCTGATATCTTCTAGTACCTCCAGGGTTCTTCCATGTATACAACCTTCTTTCATGATTCTTGAACCAAGTGTTAGCTATGATTAAGTTATGCTCTGTGCAAAATTCTACCAGGCGGCTTCCTCTTTCATTTCTTAGCCCCAATCCATATTCAACTACTATGTTTCCCTCTCTCCCTTTTCCTACTCTCGAATTCCAATCACCCATGACTATTAAATTTTCGTCTCCCTTCACTACCTGAATAATTTCTTTTATCTCATCATACATTTCATCAATTTCTTCGTCATCTGCAGAGCTAGTTGGCATACAAACTTGTACTACCGTTGTAGGCTTGGGCTTCGTGTCTATCTTGGCCACAATAATGCGTTCACTATGTTGTTTGTAGTGGCTTACCCGAACTCCTATTTTTTTATTCATTATTAAACCTACTCCTGCATTACCCCTATTTGACTTTGTATTTATAACCCTGTATTCACCTGACCAAAAGTCTTGTTCCTCCTGCCACCGAACTTCGCTAATTCCCACTATATCTAACTTTAACCTATCCATTTCCCTTTTTAAATTTTCTAATCTACCTGCCCGATTAATGGATCTGACATTCCACGCTCCGATCCGCAAAACGCCAGTTTTGTTTCTCCTGATAACGATGTCCTCCAGAGAAGTCCCCTCCCGGAGATCCGAATGGGGGACTATTTTACCTCCGGAATATTTTACCCAAGAGGACGCCGTCATCATTCATCCATACAGTAAAGATGCTTGCCCTCGGGAAAAATTACGGCTGTAGTTTCCCCTTGCTTTCAGCCGTTCGCAGTACCAGCCCAGCAAGGCCGTTTTGGTTAATGCTACAAGGCCAGATCAGTCAATCATTCAGACTGTTGCCCCTGCAACTACTGAAAAGGCTGCTTCCCCTCTTCAGGAACCATACGTTTTTCTGGCCTCTCAACAGATACCCCTCCGTTGTGGTTGCACCTACGGTACGGCTATCTGTTTCGCTGAGGCACGCAAGCCTCCCCACCAACGGCAAGGTCTATGATTCATGGGGGGTTTTCCTCTTTAGAAGAGATTAAAAGATGAACATCGACAAAAATAAAACCCAAATACTTGAGTGTAGTAAAATTAAAATAGGCAACGTGAGAAAATTATACTAGGGAAGCGGCACTAGACGTAGTTGATGAGCTTTGCTATTTGAGCTACACAATAACTGACGATGGATGAAATAGACAGTATATTAAATGCAGACTGGCAACTGTAAGGAAAGCATTTGCGGAAAATGAGGGATTTGTTAATCTAATACCAATTCAAGTGTTAGTAATTAGTAAGTAGCACTGGATTGTAAGGCGGTCTTAGGAGCAGATATAGACTCTGATCACAATTTAGTAGTGATGAACAATGGCTGAAGAATCTATTCCGGAATAGTCAATGTGCAAGTGTGTGGGATACGGAAGTACTAAGGAATGAAGAGACACTCTTGAAGTTCTCTGAGGCTATGATTCCTGCGATAATAAATAGCTCAGCAGGCAGATCATTTGAAGAGGAATAGACATTTTAAAAAGAGAAGTCAAAGAAGCTGGAAAGAAGATCGTAGGTACAAGGAAGGTAACGAATAAATCGTGGATAATAGAAGAATTACTTCAGTTGAGCGATGAAAGGAGGAGGTACAAAAATGTTCAGGGAATTCAAGAATACAGAAATACAGGTCAGTTAGGAACGAAATAAATAGGAAGTGCAGGGAAGCTACGGCAAAATGGATACATGGAAAATGTGAAAAAATCGAAAAAGAAATGGCTGTCGGAAGGACGGACTGAGCATATAGAAAAGTCAAAACAACCTTCGGTGAAATTAAAAGCAATGGCGGTAACATTAAGAGTGTAATGGGAATTCCCCTGCTAAATAAAGAGCAGAGAGCGGATGGGTGGAAAGAGTACACCAGCGTAGAGGGTAAAAACTGCAGAGGAAGACAGAGACTGGAATATAATCGGCAAATAATTGAGGGTGTATATTGCTAATCTGAGATAAAAAGATCATTAAAAGAGAAGAATTCGTGGGTGGACAGCGTCAAACCAGTCGGAAGACTGACGTCTAAAAAAAAAAAAAAAAAAAAAAAAAAGAAAGTCTTTTCTGAAGGTTTTTGTCTAGCGTGTAGCCCTTTATGGGTGTGAAACGTGAAAGATAAACAGCGCAGACAATAGGAGAATAAAAGCTCTTGAAATGTCGTGCTACAGAAGAATTTAAAGAGTGGATGGGTAGATCGGACAACTAATAAGAATGTACGGAATCGAATAGGGGAAAAAAGAAATGTATGGCAGAACTTAACTAAAAGAAGGAATCTGTTGACTAGAAACAAGAAACATGCTTAGGCGTTGGAAGGGGGGGGGGGGGGGCGGGGACTGTAGAGGAAAACCTAGGCATGAATATTGAAAGCAGATTCAAATGAATGCAGATTGCAATAGTTATGTTATAGTTCTTGAAAAAAAAATTAAGAAAAAAACTCAACGAACAAGTAAAAAATAAATACACGGCCTAACATGAAAAACTTTGACTGTGGCGCCATGCACAGGTCAGACTGGCGTGGGGTGTAGCATCAAAACATTCTACGCACTGAGGACCACAACAACAGCAACAACAAATGTCCGAAAACATATCTTCCTTCCCTGTCTTTTTTTATGTCTTGATGATTTTATGATTACCTCTCAGTTTCCAAGTTCCGATTCTTCTTAATGGATTGTAAATTTTCTTCGTAGTTCTGCTCTCTAATTCTTCTAGTTTAATTTATAGTTCTGTGCTAGTCCCACTTGCGCAGAAACATTCTAATTTCTCTATCGTGTTGTGATACGTTATTTTTGCACCTCTAGATATGTTATTTTTACTGTAAATATGCTTTTTTTCTATGTGCACTTTCCGTTTTGTGTATCCTATCATGTATGGCAAATTTTTCTGACAAATTTACTTAAATTATCTCGTAAATGCTTGAACACTTTATTCTTTCTTCCTAAAAGCTTTTTTTCTTTACAGAAATTCTTTAACTTAGTCTTTTAGCCATCCAAAAGATTAACTTATATTTCTGTGTTGGTATTTTTTCAGGCACAACGGAAAAAACGTCTGGCGGCTTTCTACTTTCGAGCTTCATCGATAATATTTGATCCTCTTTTGATTTTCCATTTCAAATTCCTACTGTTTTTTAATCCACAGTTGAAGCGACGAAGATAAGAAACATGGTGCTACTGTTGGATATTTACTGTTGACTAGAGAGGACCAGAAGGTAAGTAATGGCTAGTCGGAATAAAAAACGAGAAGTAAGCTAAAATCCCTGTCAGAATAAAATGTAGAGTCATAAAGGTTTTCCGACTGGGTTTCGTAGTTGCTGATGAGTGTTCCAGACTGTATGACCGTGGTCGAAGAAACATTTCGGTTATTGATGTTTTGTCCAGGGGCGCCCTGCAGTTTTTCGGATATGCTCTGGCACCCTGAGCGCTTCCGAAGTTGTCCAACGCAGCTCTGGACAAAACGCCAGGAACCGAAATGTTTCTTTGACCACGGCTATAAAGTCCGGAAGATCCATTAGCAAAAAGTAGCAGCATGTGTCAAGGTACCCAGAAATAGTTTACTTGTCAGTGGAAAAAGAAGTAAAAAAACGAATGTAGTGCGGGCAAACTTTAAGTAAATAAGCACATCTTGTCGAAAATACTGATTTCAAATAGCGCAGTTTCTGTGCATATCTTCCTCGTTCCTCTCATATGCCCTACTCCACAGTGATTTTATATCTGTCCTGTTTCGTGATGGACACTTATACCATAGAAATTCTTAGTAAACCTGTCTGTCCTACGTAACAAACAACACATGTACTCTTTCAGATAAAATATGCACGAAGCGAGTTTTTCCGGGCTGTGAGTAATCAATAAGGAATTCTGCAGTGATAAGGACTCCACGTGGCGTAACTCAGACAAATGGCTTTGTTCGGAAATACCATATGACAAGAACAAATGTCGTTTATGGCCAACTTCGTTTTCCATTTCCCACGGTACGGATGCAGTCGTTTCGGTAACTGTTGGGGAAAGACATCCAAAACGTTGCTGCTACATAAATAAAGACAAGACCCTCTTTTATTCGATGCCTTATCTGTAATCCCAGTTCTTAAGCCGTGAAACATGTGCCGTTTACACACAGGATAAGATACTGGAGTGTGGCGCAGTTCGTGTGCGACGGGCGGCGAGCGTTAGCTTCCTCAGAAAACTCACGTGTCTAGTACAATAGGTAGAGCGACTGTATACTGAGAAGGGGATCGCGTTTACTCATCATCAGCGATTGCGCCCAAATTTATCGCGTATGCATAGATTCGTCAGAAATGAAATGACAGAATTGCGGGTTGCAGATGGCCAAGCGTTTAGGAAAAATTGCACTTCTGCCGCGGGAAGGGTTGCCGAGCAGTTCTAGGCGCTTCAGTCTGGAACCGCGTGACCGCTACGGTTGGAGGTTCGAATCCTGCCTCGGGCATGGATGTGTGTGATGTCCTTAGGTTGGTTAGGTTTAAGTAGTTCTAAGTTCTCGGGGACTGATGACCTCAGATGTTAAGTCGCTTAGTGCTCGCAGTGGCCATGCGGTTCTAGGCGCTTCAGTCTGGAACCGCGCGATCGCTACGGTCGCAGGTTCGAATCCTGCCTCGGGCATGGATGGGTGTGGTGTCCTTAGGTTAGTTAGATTTAATTAGTTCTAAGTTCTAGGGGAGTGATGACCTCAGATGTTAAGTCCCATAGTGCTCAGAGCCATTTGAACCATAGTGCTCCGAACCATTTGAACCATTTTGAGGCATATACAGTTTATATTGGCGTAGAGCATAGTTTGCAGACAGCGGTTGGCACTGCGGGAATAGTATAGAAAACGGTAATCGGTAATCGAACGAAAACTTTTGTATTTTAAGTGTTTGCTTTCCTAGCACATAAATATACCGAACTAATGCTCAGTGTATTGTGTTTATTAATATTGTCATGAAAGGCAAGAAAAGGAAAGGCAAAAGAATACTTAGGACTGCAAATAAATGTCGAGGAAGGGACTGTACGGCCAACACGATTACGTAGTATATAAAATTATATACTTTTATTGTTTTACTGATTTACGCGTACTCGGGATATATTCGTCGTAAAAACAGAGGAAGCAGTCATTTTCTCGGCATTTTGCAAGTGTTATAGAAGCCTCGTTTATACCTTTTTGCTTTAATTAGAATCCCTTCTTCTCATTTTGTACATACATAAATGATCTGGCGGGCAGGGTAAATAGCAGTCTGTGGCTGTTTGGTGATGATGCTGTGGTGTATGGCAAGGTGTCGTCGTTGAGTGACTGTAGGAGGATACAAGATGACTTAAACAAATCTTATAGTTGTTGTGATGAATAGCAGCTAGTCTAAATACTAAAAAATGTAAAGTAATGCAGAGGGAAGGCGTAAGATCGTCCGATTTACTGAGAGAATTTTTGGGAAGTGTGGTTCATCTGTGGAGGACTCCAGTGCGACCCGTTGTTATGTACTATTCAGCGCCATATCGGTTTAAACGAAGACATCGAAGCATTACTAGATTTGTTACGGATAGGTTCGAACAAAACGCAACTATCACGGAGATGCTTCGGGGACTCAAATGTGATTCACTGGAGGGAGTGTGACGTTCTCTTCGAAGACCACTACTGGGAAAATTTAGAGAACGATTCTACTGCCGCCAACGTACATATCTCGTAAGAGGCATGACGGTAGGATCAGAGAGATTAGGGCTCACACGGAGGCATATGGAGACTCGCTTTCCCTTCGCTCTGTTTGGATGTGGAAGAGGAAAGGAAATGATTAGCAGTGGTACAGGCTACCCTCCGTTACGCACCATACGTTGGCTTACGGAGTATGTATGTAGATGCAGATGTGGAGAGTTATTTGCAGATGCTCGTGGACTCTGTTTAAGTACAATTCCTTCTTGGAAATTTATTTGAAATTTCAAATTGTCCTTTACCTTTTCTTTTCACGTCTTTTTTCAAAATGTTCATAAATGAAATATAGTGAGCATTATGTCGGATTATTTTCAGTGTAAGTACGACCTTCTGACTTCCGCTCTGTACTCATCCCGTGAGGCAACTGCTGCCTTGAAACTATGCTAACATAAACGGTTCATGACACCGCGCGATCAGGGTCAGAAATACTATTTTTTCTAAACGGTTGGCTTTCTGGAACTCCTACTTCTGTACTTTCATTTACAGCCAAGCCCTGCATATCACACAAATTTGGTCGAAATCGGTGATGACGAGAAGGTTCGGACCCCTTGTATGTTCACGAGATATCAGCACTCGCTGTGGCGTACTGTAATAATCTTGAAACGTATCTACTGTTATCTTCCTGGAGTTGTTCGTCTGATCCTTATAAAAGTATTTGAATTTATTCTCGATTCTTCCAAAAATTTTATAGCCTAAGCCAATGCTCTATCGGCATTGTATGTCATAAAATTAAGCTTTAGTACCTTTTTCAATCATCTTCGATACAGGGATCATCTCTGATGTGACTCGTTTTGGAACAGGGTGTAACGCCGCTTCCTTTGGACGCAAAACTGAAATTATAAAATAGTACCCAAAACTCAATAAAAGCGCCAAAATCCAAGATCCACATTTCAAGTTCCGCTGGAATAACATCACTTGAATAGTGGCAAGTAAATAGAAAAGAAATCCAGTATAAAGTGACTTCACGTTTTGAAAAAGGAAAGAAAAGAAATAGAATCCATTAGTTTCAAATTAAAAGAATAGTAGATCGCAAAGTAGTGTACTTATAGATCATGGAATAGAACGAATGAACTCAAAGAATACTCTTTGTGAGTACTCTTTGAGGACACCGCGTAATACATAAGAGAAAAGTCTTACATTGTAATGTGCTGCTAGCGCTTGCTGGATCAGGTCGTATCTCAACGTGTGTTCTTGTATGTAGGCGCGACGAGATTGTTTTTGTACATTTTTGGAAATTTTGCGATCAGCTAGGAATCATTGAACTTGAAACAGGTAGATCAGCAGCAACCTTGAGTATATCATTAGGTAAAGCCAAGCGGGGAAAAGATCCGAACTTGTCTTAAATTGATTATCATACAAGGAAGACTGAACTTTACCCCAAAGTAATAGACTGTTAGCAATTTATCGACGTAGGAAGTGAACATTGGTATTGAATTGGGAGATGTACTGAAGTTTCGTTAAAGTAGCAAATGAAATCTGGATCTTGTTACAAACTCTTTTGACTGAAACTTAAGCAATTAATTCAACCCAGCTTAGGGAAAAGATACTTCCTTAATACAATGATAGGACGTGAATAGTATAGAATAAACCAGCATAAAGTGGATTTACTGTGTGTCATTTCTTTAAAACCATTTACTATTGTGTGTTTATGAAACATTTATTTGTGCGACGACACTATGAAGTACTATGAAACGTCCCCTTTTGAACAATTATACTAGACTGTCCTTAAACTGACACACAATATTTTGTTAGCGCAACGCAATCTGACTTTCAAAATTCCCTACAAAAGAATGGCCCTGACTAACATTAAACTATACCTTTCACAAATCACTTACCTCACAAAAATCTTCGCTGCTCAAGCTACTGCAATACAACGAGCGCCACTACTGCCAGCTAAATAAAAGATTCAAACTATGGAAGGCACTAACTACTGATAGGGATAGTTAGCAAATGAAAGATATTAATAGAGAACAAACAATGTATTTACCTTGATATCATCATATATAAATATAGCAGTTCATGACAAATTTCAAAACTCCGCCATCTCTCTCCCCACATCCACCACTGCTGGCGGCTCACCTCCAACTGCGCAACGCTACGCGCTGTTCACATCCAGCTGCCGCTGCCCAACACTACAATGGCAGACAACAATGCAAACTAGCCACAGACTGCACACAGCACAGCCAGTGATTTTTATACAAAGGTGGCGTTACCAATAAAAAAACCTAAACAGCCTATTTACATAGAGAAAACATAAACAGCCTTATTTACATAGAGAAAACATAAACAGCCTACTTACATAGGGAAAACATAAACAGCCTACTTACATAGCCCTCATGCTCCCCACAAAAAATTTTACAAATTGGCTTGGGCAGTGGCCAATACAGATTTGAAAAAAATTTTCTTAATTACAATAACAAAGAAATCAAATGCACACACTTATTGATACAATGTTGGTCAAAAGCTCAAATTTTCTCACAGAATGCACACACTTATTGATACAATGTTGGTCAAAAGCTCAAATTTTCTCACAGTCCATAAAGACAGTCCTCATCATTCGTCACAGTAAAATTGCAGTGTTTTTCTTTTTTTTTCAAAGTCTGAACAGTAAAATAGAATGCACAAAGAAGTAGTGGATTTCCATGCAGTCTTGAAGAAGTAGTGTCCTTCCATCGGAAAGACAGTGCTGACTCTTGACATGCTGACAGGTAATGGGCCACAACATAGCAAACCCACAGCAGAGTCATTCGACGTTTTGAAGAACATTGGTAGGTAGGTCACCACAGAGTAGACCCACTGCAGTCCTGGTAGAGATTACGGTATTGGTGGGCCACCAGAGGTGCAGACCCACTGCAGTCCTTGTAGAAATAATGGTATTGGTGGGCCACCAGAAGTGCAGACCCACTGTAGTCCTTGTAGAAATAATGGTATTGGTGGGCCACCAGAGGTGCAGACCCACTGTAGTCCTTGTAGAAATAATGGTACTGGTGGGCCACCAGACCCACTGTAGTCCTTGTAGAAATGTCCAGCAGCCATCTGTTGCGATTGTGCAGGTGCACATTCACCATCGAAGAGTCTTGCGGAGAATATAGCAAGTCCATAAACCACCACTTGTGCACTCACAAAGTTTTTGGAATTGTCCTTAGAACCAGCAATGCTGTTATCCAGTCCCTTGCTGAATTATCAACACATGTGCAAACACTAACAGTCCCTACTTCTCACATATTGTCCATATACTATGACCAACAGAAACGTGTGCCGTGAAATGTAACTAACAAGTTAATAATATCATGAACGGGTGACAATTACAATTTTATAACATAAGAATACAATTACAAAGGCACAAAATACATCATTAAAGAACATAATAATACAGATAACATTTGTAGTACAGGCTTTACAAAAGAATCGAACTAACATAAACATCAGTGGAATTATGACATGAGTACATACATAAAAGATCACAATAACTTTTGAAACATCAACTTCACACATGAGCATTAAACAGAACAGAATTAATAATATCTAACATCTTTACAAAGTAAATAACATATTATTAATGCCAATTATATTCGAGGATAACTGTATTCCTCATAATAGTGAATGTAGCTTAATATTAAAAGAAGAAAAAAATTCTATGAAATTACACAGAGACAGGAAGAAAACAAATACACAAGGGTACACAAACACATAGTGGGATAACACCAATAGGAAAGGACAGGGTACGTTTTCAGTGTAACATGTGGTACTGCAGTCCAACCCAAAACTTCATATATCTTTCCTCTTATTTCATCCTTTGTTTCCTCCAAAAAAAATTCTATCTAAGCATGCTTTCTGTATTTATATGTT
This sequence comes from Schistocerca americana, assembly GCF_021461395.2. Lineage (NCBI taxonomy): Eukaryota > Metazoa > Arthropoda > Insecta > Orthoptera > Acrididae > Schistocerca > Schistocerca americana. The sequence goes on along the minus strand of NC_060125.1, from coordinate 441,240,194 downwards.
CACACATTTCTTACCTCAACATTTATTCCCAAGAAAATCCTACCTAAACCTGTTTTCTGTACTTTTTTTTTCGTATAACTTCTCTATGCATTTCTTCCAATTCACCGAAACTCATTCTCTTAGAGGCTACCCCCTCTTAAGCTAACTTAAATCTACTGAGCTCAGATGCTAAACTAAGGAACGAGGCAGTGCAGCAGCACAAAATAAGTAACACAAACAACAATGACCAAAAAAATGGAAAATTGCAAAGCAAGCTACAGTAAATCTAAATTACCAAGCAATGCAACATTACAACTAATATGAGCCAATGTGCAGCAATGATAAAAATAAATGAGTAGTAAATGAGTAGTAAAACTGGCTTAGCAGAGTAACACAAAGTCAAATTGAGTAACACTATGCCTGGCAAACAGCAGCAGCAAATATAAAAAATATAAAACTTATATCTATACATGACAAAGCTCAAGCAGAAAAGATATTACAGTAAAAACAACAATGCAGATAAGGGAAGTGTATATTCACATCTTAATGTCTATGTAATTAAAGTGGTGCACCACAACAACTTATTGTAAAAGAAATATTACCATGTACTTGAAAAGAATATTATGTATGCAGTTACTGTTACTAGTCCCTTCTTATTGTTCTTTCCTTTCCAAGTGCTCCTTTTTTGAAGAATGTGGATCACAAAATTATTACTTAATAGATCTGTTGACAGAAAGTGTTCACATTAGCAAATGCATTTAATTTTATTTTATGAAACCAATGCTGCAACACAGCTGAAAAACAGATGTCAAATGAAATAAGCAATTACGCAAACCAAAGCATAAAAACATCATTCAATAGTCATGTGGCATTTCGTAAGTCAGTAGCTCTCAACTCTCATAGAAAGACACTTGTCATAATCAGGTGTGCAGATGTACGAATATTTCCCATCAATTCATAAGCATTGCAGTAATTAGCACAAAGTATGAGTAATCATATGTTTTCAGGTAATGAGCGTGTAATATTTGCGATGCTTTCTACAAAGGAATGTCAATAGCAAGGTTAATGGAAGTAATGAGGGTGTCGCATTTGCAATATATTCTCTAAAGGAATGTCAATGGCGAGGATAAAGGCCTGCCTTTTTTCCTTTTTTTTTTCTACCTGTGCTTCCGGAAAGGCACACCCCAATGGCTTGTTCTCCAGGTGTTTGACACAGCTGCGTGCCCACAACGCATTACGTGCAGGTGGTCACTTAACTTTCTTACGGAAATATTTACGACACCAGTTTCCGCTACAGTGACAGTCTCACATAAAAATATTTCACAGGTCAAGAATTAGCGTTGCAAATCTGTAGAAAGAAAATCCTATAAATATAAGTGTCCAAATAAAATATTCGTCAGCATTGTGATACAGTCACGCATTTACGCACATTTCATAACTCTTAAAGTACGATTCTTGGTTTCCAACATACTTCTTATTCCTCATATACGGTAGCCTCATCGTATTGATCATAAACATATCTCAACAGCGTAGTACACATCGTCGTCGTAATAATATCATAACATCTCAGTCAATTCTCACAATCGTCGTAGCTTCCTCCAATAATTTCAAAGCCTAAAAAGAATTCTCTGCTCATTTAAATAGTGTCACCTACCTCAAACGTACTTTAAAAATCATGATCTCATACCAAATACATCATTCAAAGCTCTCGTAGTATCACAATGGTTCCGAAAAATATGAGCATTTCTCAAAGTACAGACAAAATACAATTTCGTAAGTGTGAAGTTATCCAACTGTGTAATTACGTAAACATCTGTCACTGATGTAGTAAAAAAAATGTTTATCTCTCAGTTAAATGATCAGATAGCTGTGTAATTTGTGTTAGAGAAATATGGTACCCATGTGTAAAGTTGTATAAGCAAATACCATATTAGCTAGGGCTCCTTGTGTTTGCCAAACACATGGTACACAAAGTAGGCGTGTACCCCCTGAGGATTATTGTAATTATACCCTCAGGTGTTACAGATTACAGCAATGGAATGAAATGTATCACGGAAAACTTTCTTTGTAATTCAAAAATCTTTAAAAATAAATGTTTTAAGTACAAAATTAATCACTCAAATACGTGTCCTGTAGCGCTAAATGTGCGTCTTGCTGTAAGATAATCTCTGTGAAAGTGTCGTAGTTATTGTCCTCTGAAAGCTAAGTTCTGCAGAAGTCAATGTACTTACCTCATGATAAACAAAAGTGAAATGCTTTGCCTATAGATATCTTAGTTATTACGCTTATTGCCGTGATGAAGAAATTACTGTGCTGTAACGTATTGTTGTGCTACGGAAAAGGCAGTCTCATTGTAGCTATACCACAAAAGTTACTACTAAAACATGTTTTACTTTCCAGAAGAATTCAGAAAAACTGTGCAGATATAAAACAGATACACCGCAAAAGCAACATTGTAAATTTTCACTCATTAGTAGCGTCGTGATAAAATCGTGTAGCTGTCACATAAACTAACCACTGTGTCATCTGGTATCTCACAGAAAGTACTTTAAATCCAGAATGTATTTTCAAGTAAACCAAAATGTTGCATTAAAATCTCATTAGCAGTACTGGTAAATGTTCTAAGTATGTGAGCCTTATAGTCGTTACGTAATCGTGCAACTAACAAGCAAGAATGTACAAATACAACACTGTTTCGTCTGTTCACTATAACAATGCATTCGTAATTTCTGTTTAAAAATGTTCCCTAGGTTCTAGACTGGATATTTAACTTCAAACATTGTTGTATGTTAACAGTTTCTTAAGTCTGACACAGCATACTAGTAATGTAAAGTGAAAAGTTATATGGCAAAGACAAAGTTAAAAAGCAGATTATCTTTCAATAAACGGTTTTACATGTGAAATGTGGTAAAATCCTTTACTCTTCATAGTAATCAGAGTTTGAACTTGAATGCAATTGTCATGCGGTATACGTCGGTAAAGAATACTGGAATTTTTCTCAAGGTTAGCGTCTATGTTATTTTTCTCTGAGCCAGCCGGGGCACGCGCGGCTGCCTGCTGTGCGAGTCATTTTCTGTCTCTTTGTTAGCGCGCGTCGTTATTGGGATTAGGAGACCTAACTCCTACAAATTCGCCTTGCCGAGAGGGCCCAGCCGTGTTAGAATCCCGCCAGTTCTGATGAAATTGACGTCTGTCGTTATGATTATATCGTCTGTCGTCATGTCGGTAGTTCCTGTAGTTTCTTTCTTGTCGGTCATGTGGTGGAGAATTTCTCCCTGAATCGTACCTGCGCACTGAACTGTTGCGTCTGAAGTTATTCTGTCTCCCTTGATAATAATTGTTTTGGTTCCCATATTGTCTGTTTCTAAGGTAATCTCTGTCATGTTCATTACTACGGAAATGCGATCTTTCTCTGTAACTATTATTACTCTGCCAGTGGTTGTCATATGGGTGGTGTCTGTTTTGGTCACGATTTGCATTGTAAGAATAGGCTTGTTGTGTCCAGTTATTGCTTCTGTCGTCACGAAATTGTGACGGATATGACCTGTAGTGATTGTTTTCCTGTTTTCGCATCCCGCGACTGTCTGTGTCAATTTCCAGTTCTTGTAACAGTCCCTGAAAAGCCTCAATGTCTTCTTTGCAACGTCCTGCTAAAATAATATGTCGTAAATGTTCAGGCAATTTGAGTAAGCAAATGCGGATGAGTTCTGAGGGGCTGTATGGGTTTGAAAGATACTGATTCTTATGCAACATGTCTTGAAAATATTTCACAAGACTGGAAAATTCAGATTGTTCGAAATGTTTCATCATTATGATGCCATGTTTTACTCGGTCTTGTGTGGCTTGAGACCAATATGCTGAGAGGAAGGCATGGTAAAATTCTCCTTCACTGTGGCAATCGTGAATGACCGACCGCATTCTTACAGCTGGTTCATTCTCTAAGTAGCCACACATAAATTCTAATCTGTGTTCTAACGACCAGTTGGGAGGAAAACAATGAGAGAATTGATGGAGCCATGCTTGTGGATGAATGTCGTTGCCAGAATTCTTAAATGTTTTGAATTTACGTGTAGTAATGAACAGCTTATAGTCAAAATCGTCATGTCGGCGAGTCGCATGTCGGTCATTGTTACTTCGTTTCGGCTGTTCAATCTCAAATTTCGGTGCACATTGCCAATTTCTTTCATAATTTCCGAAATGCGCTGTGTTATTATTTTGTGGCTGTTCCGTATTTCTATGTCCCTCTTCCCGTATTGGGGCGTGAGTGTCCTCTGAAATACGTAATTCTTGTACTACTTGTGCCAACTGATCTTGCACTTCCCGGATTTCTCTTTTGTACTGTGTATTGATTTGATTTTGATTTTGTTTGAATTTCCTTATTTGTTCATACTCTTCTGTGTCAGTGAAGGCTACGGGTCTTGTGTCATTCAGATCATCATCTACCTTTGTAGATAAGTTAGTGACCTGATCCGAAAGTTCGGCTACTTTCTCCGATAGTGTACTTATTTCCTCCATGTGTCTTTCTGAACCAATTTTCAGGGTATCTACTGTGTCCTTTAAGTTTTCCTGAGTTCTTGCAAGTTGCGTAACCGAATCGGTAGATGCAACTGAGTCAATTTTAGCTTGCAAGGTCTCATGATTTTCACGAACAATAGTTTGCAGTTCTTTTATGGCTGCTTCGTGATTCTGTAATACATTTTCATGACGCGAAAAAATAGGTTGGAAATGCTCACAAATTTGTGTTTTTACGTCATTACAGACCTTTTGACATTTCGATTCGATGTTATGTAACTCAGTGGTTAAATCTTCACGTGTTTGTTCAAGTGTAGTGTCTAACTTTTTGAGATTTTGTTCCACTGTGTCTAACTTTTTGAGATTTTGTTCCACTGTGTCTAACTGTTGCTGTGTTTGTCTCTGGTGTTGTTCCATTATGTCTAACTTTTGAAGCTTTTGTCCCATTTGTTGCATTAATTGTAATAACAATGCACTGGTGTCTGAAACATGTTCCTCAGTGCTTTTCGGCAGTGAAGTTGCACCGGCAACATTCACATTTTGACAAGCAGAAAATGTTTCTTGACTCATTTGAGAAAACGGTGAGAACCCAAAACCTGAGTCTACAGTATTCGCATAATTGTGTACTGTCATTCCCGATTCCTGAGGCAAGCTGTTGCCGACCGATCGATCGATAATGCGTCCCTCTTCACTAATTGTTTCACTGTCCACGCCATTGTTTGCCGCCTGCTCCATTTCCCTATGCACAGTTACCAAATTACTACTTTGAATGTCTGTTAATTCATTACTCTGCGGCGCTATCACACTGCTTTCGTCTTCACTGTCATTTCTCAGTTTACTTTAGAGCCTAGTATTACGTTTTTCACACGCCATTGTTGTCACAATATTTCACACGACAACACAGAAAAGCACAATTTGAAGAGCAAAAATAAGAGAACACATTAACATAGCACTGAAAATAATATTTAGTTAATTGCAAGCGCAGCTGCGAAAAACTTGCTGCAAATCTACATGCATGCCACAACTGTTTTACTGCACAACAATGAAAAACTACAACTACAAAGGAAATTCTCTCTATAATTACGCGCTAGCAATAAACAAAATCTACACTAATTACACAAACTACAAGAAAAAATCAGAAGTTCCAGTGAGGTATCCTCGGCTAAGGGTCGACATATGAAACGTCCCCTTTTGAACAATTATACTAGACTGTCCTTAAACTGACACACAATATTTTGTTAGCGCAACGCAATCTGACTTTCAAAATTCCCTACAAAAGAATGGCCCTGACTAACATTAAACTATACCTTTCACAAATCACTTACCTCACAAAAATCTTCGCTGCTCAAGCTACTGCAATACAACGAGCGCCACTACTGCTAGCTAAATAAAAGATTCAAACTATGGAAGGCACTAACTACTGATAGGGATAGTTAGCAAATGAAAGATATTAATAGAGAACAAACAATGTATTTACCTTGATATCATCATATATAAATATAGCAGTTCATGACAAATTTCAAAACTCCGCCATCTCTCTCCCCACATCCACCACTGCTGGCGGCTCACCTCCAACTGCGCAACGCCACGCGCTGTTCACATCCAGCTGCCGCTGCCCAACACTACAATGGCAGACAACAATGCAAACTAGCCACAGACTGCACACAGCACAGCCAGTGATTTTTATACAAAGGTGGCGTTACCAATAAAAAAACCTAAACAGCCTATTTACATAGAGAAAACATAAACAGCCTTATTTACATAGAGAAAACATAAACAGCCTACTTACATAGAGAAAACATAAACAGCCTACTTACAGTACACGGACATCCATTGGTGTGCAACTACGTGTAGTTGTGCTCGTACGCGTCGGGGAGAATATAATTATTTGAAGTGGTCGGTATCATTGATACGCCCTCGGTGTGAATACAGTGCAGCAGGACAGATTTTTTTAATGTAATGTTCCTCATAAGACAATATTACCGCTAGTTGGTCGGAGCACGAATTTCAACGAACATTTCCAATGCAGTTACAAGGGGGAGGGAAGGTGAAGAACATCATTGATCTTCTGTTCGATCACAAAACTCGTCACGATTTCGTCTGCTGTGCCGATCAGTTTATCTTGGAGTAGCACTTAGACGAAACATCATGAGTTATTCAGTTCTCCGTCTTTCATAACAATTTTTGCCTTCTATGGCTCACCCCTAGTACCACTGAATTATTCCCTTATGTCAACACACATCCTAGTATCCTGTCCTTTCCCCAGTTAGTGTTATCCCTATAGTCCTTTCCTCGCAGAGAAGCTCAGTTCTAACTTTTTTAGCGTCCTTACATAACGCCACAATTCGGGAACTTTGATTTTTCCCCCCCTAGAGATATACACAGGCGATATTCTGGTTCTGACCACGTTGGTACATATCAGGTCTTAAACTATACATAGTTTCCGCTTATGTGTCAAGTGAACTAACGTACATATCCGTTTTATAAATTTATTCTGAAGTAAATCTCGAGAGCGTACTGAAAAGTAATGCCCCCTGATTTATTGCTTGAAAAGCATTAAAGCTTTTTTAAAAATAAAACAGACGTTACTATCGTGTTCTTTATGTGTACGTATCTGCAGCCCTCTGCCGCTAGAGGGCTAAGAATTGCAGCGTGTGACATGGCGGTGTGTAACGTTAACTACGACGGTGCGTGAGAACCAGCTTTCTGTAAGTGAGTTTCGAATTCAAAGAGAGCAGCCATTCTTTCAGCATAACAATGTCAGATCACACACGAACGCTGCGACATCTGCGACAATCTGACGATTTGCGTTCACTGTCATCGATCATCCTTCATACAGTCCCGACTTATCCCCATCCGATTTTCATCTGTTTCCAAAACTTGAAGAACACCTTCGAGGACTTCACCTTGATAGTAATAAAGCACTACAAGCAGCGGTGAGATTGCGGCTTCGTCAACAGTATAAATCATTCTACAGTGACGGTATCGACAAACTGGTTTGTCATTGGGAGGAACGTGTTTGTAACCAGAATGGCGATGTTGAGCATAAATTTGTAGACAAGAAGAAAAAAAGATGACACTGTTTTAAGAGTTTTCAAATAAATATTTGGAGGCATTACTTTTCAGTGCACCTCAGTGGAACTTCCATCATACAAAAAAATTTCTTTGAATAGCATTAGAAAAAAATTCAACAGTGCTAACAACTGAATTTGGAGGTGATCACACAACAGACCCAACCTTAAGAATCTGTCGTCGGAGAGCACTTGAAAGCTGAAATAGTTCACAAACGACAAGTCATATCGTTCCTCAACTTATTGGAAGGTTGCTGGGTGCCTAGAAACTTGCATCAACGTCTTGTTCGTAGAACACGAATCCTGCAACGTTAATCCAACTTTGTTTTCTCGACACCTGTCCCTTGACTGAATCGTGCTCATATTCAAAGATGTCGCTTGTTCACGTCGAAACGAAACGCGACTGCATCTTTGTCTTGTTCTGTATACATGGAAAGTTTGCTAATGTATTGTTATGCGCCAAGACAGTACGTGAACGGCACAGTATAAAAAAATAAATTCATGTCCCCCCCGCAGTCCGGAATTGCTTCAGCACAGGGGTGTGTTAACACAAGCCAGCAGCAAGGTGTAAACATTTCAATACGGTTAGGCTCATCAAGAATGCGATATCGATGCTGCTGAGCGAGAATCTGAGCTAGCTCAACGGGTAACTCTGAGACAAGAGCACACTCAACTACCTTTGTTTCACTCACAACATTAATTAAGGTAAACTACATAGGATGCAACTATGTCTGTCGGTGACCTGATGAAGCAGTTACGGTACTGAGACAAACCAGTTAAGCAAATGTAGTTGGAGTAGAGGCCGCTGACCAATCGTAATAAAATGAGCCGATTCCGTCTTTACGAATGATGTCTCACAGCAAAGCCTCTCCTAAGTTCAATATAAACACCGGAACATCTAGCTTAGAGGCAGTCAGTCAGTAAGACGAATGGCGTTTGTGTCGTTCGCACTTGATTTCTGATTATTGTATTGTAGCATCTTGTGCAAGATTATTCCATTATTGTTACACTGTACTAGTCATACTCTCACTGCCTGGCATAATGACCATAGATCCATAACCAAAGATAACTGACAGCAGAGTCCAGAATGGGAGCCGCCACTTAGGGGAGTCCATGGGTCCACCAACATCGTTCCAGATTGGGACCCAAGCTGCTGTGATACTTGAGCGTCATACGGACCGGAGAGACAAACCAAAAGCCGGGCCACGATCAGCATACATCACGACGTCTGACGTCATGGCACTCGACACCGTGATCCATCTAATGGGGCAATATGGGCAGTGACCAGATGGGGACCGAGCAATCTCACACATGCATCGCAGTCGTGCCTCCTTCGCAGGTGCTATGCCGTATGGGAAGTGTCTAGGGATGAGCGCGTGGGCAACCCTCCAGACCAAGAGATGCCAGCCGATGCTTCGGCTGATGCAGCGATCTCCAGCAGTCTTTAGTCTGTCACTGATGACAGCAGATTCCACTACAGCCTACGTAGCAATCGGCCGGCGCTGAGGCCACAGCTACGAGATTTATATTGAACAGTAAACTGAGTAATAACTGACCAAGTTTTATTAGTATCAAACTATGGTGCACTGGTTCTCATGCCATGTATGCTGACAAAATAGTCGGAGTTTACAGCAAAGGGGTGGGTGACTCTTACAAATTTGATGTCAGGAGAGTTTGAGACCAGCACCGGTATACACTGTGTGGCAAGCAGTGTTGGTCAAACCTAAGAAGGACACCAACCCCAGAAGTGATTCCGATCAACGCACTAGCAGAGGGTGTCAGCAACCAACGTTTTCAGTAGCCACATAGGGTGAGCCATAAGCATACTTACTTGTTTAGAAAAATTGTATTTTTTCAGGATTTAAAGGCTGGAAAGTAAATTTTAGAAGGCCAAGTAAACCAGTGGATTTGTCTCAGTTTAAAGAAGACAGTTGTGAAGAGTGTCTTGTTCCGACATACTGTAGAATTTTTAGTTTAACAGGTCACAGTGCACCTTGCTATAAATTAATACCAGTGGCATGCAACACAAGCAGGAGGTATGGTCACGCAGCAAATGATTTCACAGAATGTTGCTGACCGCTGGCCAGACATAAGAATTAAGTCAAACTGTTTTTATGTAATGTCGTTACTGAGTTTTGTATTTTGAGAGTTATAATAGTTTGTTCTTGTAATAAATAGGAAAATAATTGCACAAACACGACGTAGGCAGAAGCAGTTAGTACAAACGACACGATAACCACTCTCACGGAGCAAGTTCTCGAATTGTTGGACGACAGAGGCAGCATAAAGCATACAATGAACAGTTAAGTCATCAATTACAAACTTTACAGACGGGACGGCAACAGCTGTTGGGTTTAGGTGAAGTTAAAACTGGAGTGAGTGTTCCTTCCTCATCTGTGGAACATTCAGCTCTGAATCTCACAGCCTCCTTCTCTGGGAAAACATCAGAGGGCGTAACTGTATTTACAAACGATGTATTATCCCTTACTAAGTTACGTAACTAGTCAGACGAAACACGCTCGCAGGTGGCCAGATTACGTACCACAGGTGCGACTAAGACCTGTGTCACATATCATGAAGTTCTCAGTAAAGCACTTAAATTTCAGCTGGCAAAGGACGTACGACAAAGACATAGAAAGCAAAACATTGCACAGTATTTCAGAGAAAACCTCAATGGTTTAATTCAGAAAGCGAATGAACGGTAGAATCATTCTCGGATTTGTTTCACAAAGAAAATTTTCCAACTTACTAGCTGACACAAAATCCAGAAGCAGATAGGTTCAGACTCATGGAAGCAGAGAACAGGGCATTGGACATTTTCTTACGAGAAATCCCGCCAGGATTTTCACTGTAGGAATGTAAGGAAAATCTTGATGATTTTACTGCAGCACTTCGCGTTGCCAGGCATCTGCAAGAGGTAGACATTTAAACAAAAACGTGCAACGATTGGATAACATTTATGTCTGTTAAAGAATGTTACCATTGTGGTAAACGCAGACATTTGAAGGCACAATGTCGCCCACCACAGTGCTACAACCGACAAGAGTGTAGATCTAGCAAACGGGCAAGCACAACAGGAAAAAGAGACCATTAAATGCCTACAGGAATGTTCATTCCATCAGGAAGCATTTCCAGTAAACAACAGTGCTGTGAAAGTATACACGGAGATGGACTCTCGCTTGATAGATTGGGTAAATAACACTGTAAATTTGTAAATAACAGGGTAAATTTCTAATGGACACTGGGGTACACATATCAATTGTGATCTGGACCTCATTTCAGGAGCGAATTGAAGTTTTGCCAACTGTGGCACAGGAATTTTCTGCAATACTTGTAATAGACTTTCTGGTTAGGCAACATACAGTTGAAGTCACATGAATTTGTTCCCGATGGCTACAGCAGTTGCAAACGTACCCCGACTGCTAAGGTAGTGCCAATAAACTATACAGGAGCATTCGATGTTTCGCATGACATGGTACCAGGAGGTACAGAGAAGCTAATTTGGGTTGCAGTAGAAGTCAATGTACCACAGCAAGTCTTATGTCTGGTAGAACCACTATCAAATAATGACATTCTGGACGACAAGCATTGTTTTACATGGGATAGCACAGCACATGTATGGAACATAAATGGCCTGGTAAAAGTGTAAGTAAACCTGGACAATTTCGGAATGTACAAAGTAAGTCTCCTGAAGGGGTTAGTAATAAATGGTTCAAATGGCTCTGAGCACTATGGGACTTAACTTCTGAGGTCATCAGTTCCCTTAGAACTTAGAACTACTTAAACCTAACTAACCTAAGGATATCACACACATCCATGCCCGAGGCAGGATTCGAATCTGCGACCGTAGCGGTCGCGCGGTTCCAGACTGTAGCGCCTAGAACCGCTCGGTCACTCCGGCCGGCGGTTAGTAATAACTACACTAGAAATACTGGCTGAAGAGGTCATCGTTAGGTCAATGGGAGAAAACGTTATCAAGCAAACTGTCGGCACATCTGTGTGTTGCGTAATAAAGTCAGTCATTTAAAGGGTAATGATCGGTCAATCAAGGAGTAATTTTTGGTTCATTTGAAGATTTATTTAATTCAGAAACGCTATTGCAGCCACACCCATAACACAGCATTGTATTCCAATGGGCAGCCATGCACCAGTATACCACAAGCAATATAGGTTACCAAAGCACTTCAAGCTGCTAGTAGATCAGTTCATAGACCAACAACTGGTAGAAGGCAGTGAAAGTCCCTGGCCAGCAAGTATTGTGACTGTAGCTAGAAAGTCACCTGTCAGAATGAAAAAATATCGAGTCTGTGGCGAATACAGATATTTAAATGAATGCACAGCAACTGATGCATATCAAGTTCCTAACATTACTGAAACATTGGATAACTGGGATCAATGAAAATTCTTTTCCTCAGTGTATTTAAGGAGTGGTTATCATCAAATCGAAGTATCCCAGAAGACACGCCTAAAACAGCATTTACAGCCTAGACGTGGTTTCTGGTACTGAAAGGCGCTTCAAGTTATGTGAGTTTCAAAATGAAGTGCTTCACAAGCCTGGAATTAAGCACACAATGCGGACACACTTAATGGGAAAGTCGCCATGTTGCAAGTAGCTGGGTTAAGTCTGACAGACTGGAAGAAGGCGTAAGCAACTGAGAAAGAATCTCAGCTCTAAAGCAAGCAACCACAGCTTCTAATGCATGAAGGTTTAGTGTGCAGGTAATAAAATATGGATCATGCATCATCGTTCTTGCAGCATTCCATGCCAAAGTGTTATGGCAGACACATGATCATGAACTGTCATAACACGTAGGTAAACGAGCAACTGATAGACACATTGCAGAACGATATTGGTGGAAAACATGACATGGTGATGTGAAACAGTATGTCAAAAATTGCATCCTATGTGCTCAGTGAACAGACTAGAATCACCAGAGAATACAATTCCAAAGCCTAGTAGAATTAGAGAAACCATTTAAAATTGTAGGAATTGACATGTCAGTAGCAGTTAACAGAAGTTGGTGAGGGAATAAAAATGTACCAACTATGATTGACCATTTTTTGGGATACATAGTGATGGTAGCAATGCAAGATCAAAAAGCAAATATTGTAACTCAAGCCATAATTAACAACTGGATGTTTAAATGTGGAGTACCAGAAACTGTAGTCACAGGTCTAGGAACTAATTTTATGTGTGCTATAATGAGGCTATTCTGTCACCTGTTAAAAGTTAAGAAATTGCCTAACAGTCCGCTTCAACCACAAGGAAATGGTTATAGGGAGCGAGTCCACTGTACCAGAGCAAAAATGATAAGTAATTACGTGAATATCTAGTGCTTGGACTGGAAATGTGCTTAAGTTGTGGGGTGAGCGCATACAACTCTAAAATTCACCCTTGAATACGAGGTGGTACATGGGCGAAAAATGTCGTCACCTTTTGACGTGATCCAGTCAAAGCCAGGAACTAAGGACGAACTTGCGAAACAATTAGCAAAAACATCGGAAGAGGTACGACAATTAGTAAAACATGCTAACACAATAGCTTTGGAACGTCAAGGACGTATTGGACAAGGTACGAGTAAGTTATCTTAGTACAGAGTAAGACAACGGGTTTTATTAACAAATCCTTATACGCCAAAGGGTAATACTAATAAATTTTTGACAAAGTTTCGAGGATCATATCAGGTAGTGGATACGACTTTACCAGTAAATGTCAAATTACGGTTACAAACCAAAATGTCGGTAGTCCATGTCAGTCGGATAAAATCTTTTAAGGGTGTCATTGATATGTTACCGCAACTAGCTTCGCATTTTCCGCAGAGAGAGAAGCTACCGCGTGGGACGAAACAAAAACATAATGTACCATGCGAACTGAGGTCTTGAGATAAATAATATGGTTCAAATGGCTCTGAGCACTATGCGACTTAACTTCTAAGGTCATCAGTCGCCTAGAACTTAGAACTAATGAAACCTAACCAACCTAAGGACATCACACACATCCATGCCCGAGGCTGGATTCGAACCTGCGACCGCAGCGGTCGTTCGGTTCCAGACTGCAGTGCCTAGAATCGCAAGGCCACTCCGGCCGGCAAATAATAGAGCATCGGGTTATATGTGTGTAATTTCGTGTTAGGTTAAGAAGGACAACGTTATTTTGCTTAGATTGCTACAGTGTGTGTCGTTTTCTTTTGAGATACAACTTGCTCCTAAGGAGGGAGGAGATCCACGATAGATCCTAGGTGGTGTCGACCATGATGTTCAAATGTATTATCGTGAGCATAGTGCTCTTGAAAACTGAAATCTTACTCTCACTGCAACCAGACGTACTTACAACACAACGCAAGTGGTCATTAAAGCGCACGTTTAGCATCTGAGAGATAGGAAATGAAGTATGACGATTACAAGGTATGTTTATCGACTTATCAGCTGAGGCAGCCAAAGAGAAAATGCTAGTGGACATACGGAATGAGTATCAGAAATTAAAGTTTTTCTACGTGAAACTAAGGGTTCAGCTACAGCAAGTAACAGCAGTAATTCCAGAGCCACTAGTATGAAAAAAGAGGATGGTTAGATACTGGCGGGAAGCTGCTGCAAACAGTATTTGAGACGGAAGAGCGTAAGGACATCAAGAACTTAAATAATACAACAGGGAGGTGTAGGAAATAGCCACGAACACAGAAATAAATGTTAAGTTGACATACTACACAAATCGCGAAAATAGAAAAGGGAATACTGAACATTACTGAACTATTAGTAAAATAACAACCGAATTACAGCTCTACACACACACACACACACACACACACACACACACACACATACACACACACACACACACACACACACACACACACACACACACACACACAACCACTGCCGGCCACGGTGGTCTCGCGGTTCTAGGCGCTCAGTCCGGAGCTGCGCGACTGCTACGGTCGCAGGTTCGAATCCTGCCTCGGGCATGGATGTGTGTGATGTCCTTAGGTTAGTTAGGTTTAAGTAGTTCTAAGTTCTAGGGGACTGATGACCACTGATGTTAAGTCCCATAGTGCTCAGAGCCATTTGAACCACAACCACTTCAGTGCATTAGGTGCGAGATTAGTAACAGCCAAACTACTACGAGAACTAGCTAATAGCTTGGGAGATGCCAGAATAAAATCGAGAGGACGCAGGAAGCAGTTCACCATGCCGCACATGGACAGCTAAGTACAACACTATTAACTGCGCTACAATTTCAATTAGGATTACAGAGAGCTGAAAAAGAACGTCCAACAGAGTTACAAGACGTCGTACTTTTAACAAAAAGTGACAAAGCATTTATCTGTCACATTTCCACTGTTAAGAGCTATACAGTTCGTGCTAGGATATACACTGACATGCAATTTCCAACAGCAGGTTTAAACTGTCGGTGCCAGTATTTTACTGTCCGCCTGTATCCAGTCAAATGGAGACTTATTAATAAATGGGTACAGCTAGAAACTCACGAGGTATTACTAGTTTCGGAACAAAGGGATACTCTCCTTGTTATCAGCAGACTTTGAAGTCGTGGCATCCACAGCCTGCGTGTATCATTTTGAAAAGATAAGATCGCTTTAGATGTAAGTTATTTACATCAGTTTAGCAGCGTTTGGGCTGCACCATCAGGCGCAACCTGTACAAACAGATAGACAAAGGCTCATGTAAGGCAAGAAAACGTAACTACAATGAACTGCTCAAATTTCACATTATTCCGTAGATGATTACATAAGGTCTGTGCTTTGATCACCATTTTGGTGTATGGGGACCCCATTAGCCTACAAGATACTGTTACTTGTGATGTTTGGTATTTGCTAGTATTTTATATTCCTGATAGTCTCTTAAAAAGGGAAATGGATAGGTTAAAATAAGATATAGGGGGAATAAGTGAAGTTCAGTGGCAGGAGGATAAGTTGAATACAGGGCTACAAACACAAAATCAAATAGGGGTAATGCAGGAGTAGGTTTAATAATGAATAAAAAACAGGAACGCGGATAAGCTACTATGATCAGCATAGTAAACGGATTACTCCAGCCAAGATAGGCACGAAGCTGACACCCGCCACAGTACAAGTTTATTTGCCAACCAGCTCCGCACATGAAGAGGAGATAAAAGAAATTAGTGGGATAGTCAAGGGAGTCTCCTCCCATGAACCATGGACCTTGCCGTTGGTGGGGAGGCTTGCGTGCCTCAGCGATACAGATAGCCGTAGCTTAGATGCAACCACAACAGAGGGGTATCTGTTAAGAGGCCAGATAAACGTGTGGTTCCTGAAGAGGGTAACAGCCTTTTCAGTAGTTGCAGGGGCAACAGTCTGGATGATTGATTGTTCTGGCCTTGTAACATTAACCAAAACGGCCTTGCTGTGCTAGTACTGCGAACGGCTGAAAGCAAGGGGAAACTACAGCCGTGATTTTTCCCGAGGGCATGAAGCTTTACAGTATGGTTAAATGATGATGGCGTCCTCTTGGGTAAAATATTCCGGAGTACGTCGTCACCAGGAGAAACAAAACTGGCGTTTTGCGGATCGGAGCGTAGGTTAGAAAATTTATAAAGGCAAATGGACAAATTAAAGTTAGATAGCGTGAGAATTAATTAACTTCGGTGGCAGAAGGAATAAGACTTCTGGTCAGGTGAATACAGGGCTATAAATACAATGCAGGAGAAGGTTTAATAATGAATAAAAAATAGGAACGCGGATAAGCTACTACGAACAGCATAGTGAACGCATTATTGTAGCCAAGATAGACACGAAGCTCACGCCCACCGCAGTAGTTCAAGTTTATTGCCAACAACCACTGTAGATGATGAAGACACTGAAGTACTGAATGATGCGATAAAAGAAATTACTCATATAATAAAGGGAGAAGAAAATTTGATAGTCATGGGGGAATGGAATTCGATAGTAGGAAAAGGAAGAGAAGGAAAAGTAGTAGGTGAATATGGAATGAAAGAGGAAGCCGCCTGTTAGCATTCTGCACAGAGCATAACTTAACCATAGCTAACACTTGGTTTAAGAATCAGGAAAGAAGGTTGTATATGTGGAAGAGGCCTGAAGACACAGGAAGTTTCAGACAGATTATATAATTGTAAGACAGAGATTTCGGAAGCAGGTTTTAAATTGTAAGATATTTCCAGGGGCGGATTTGGACTCTGACAACAATTTATTGGTTATGAACTGTAGATTAAAACTGAAGAAACGGAAAACGGTAGGAATTTAAGGAGATGCGACTTGGATAAACTGAAAGAACCAGAGGTTCTAGCGAGTTTCAGAAGGAGCATTAGGGAACGATTGACAAGAACAGGGGTAAGAAATACAGTAGAAGAAAAATGGTTAGCTATGAGAGATGAAACAGTGCAGGCAGCAAAGGATCAAGTAGGTAAAAAGACGATGGCTCGTAGAAATCCTTGGGTAACACAAGAGATAATGAGTCGATGAAAGAAGAAAATATTAAAATGCAATAAATGAAGCAGTCAGAAGCGAATACAAACGTCTAAAATATGAGATTGACAGGAAGTGCAAAATGGCTAAGCAGGAATGGCTTGAACACAAATGCTAGGATGTAGAAGCATACATCAGTAGAGGTAAGATAAATGTTGACTACAGGAAAATTAAACAGACCTTTGGAGAAAAGAGAACCACCTGTATGAATATCAAGAGCTCAGATGGAAAACCGGTCCTAAGCAAAGAAGGGAAAGCAGAAAGGTGCAAGGAGTGTACAGAATGTCTATACAAGGGAGATGTACTTCAGGGCAAAATTATGGAAATGGAAGAGGATGTAGATGAAGATGAGAAGAGAGATATAATACTGCTTGAAGAATTTGGCAAAACACTGAAAAACGTAAGCCAAAACAAGGCTCCAGGAGCAGACAACATTTCGTTACAGGTTTTAATAGCCTTGGGAGAGTCTACCATGACAAAACTCTTCCACCTGGTGCGCAAGAAGTGCGACACAGGCGAAATGCCGTCAGACTTCAAGAAGAATATAATAATTCCAATCCCAAAGAAAGCAGGTGTTGACAGATGTGAAAATTACCGAACTATCAGTTTAATAAGTCACAGCTGCAAAATACTAATGCGAATTCTTTACAGACGAACGAAAAAACTGGTAGAAGCCGACCTCGGGGAAGATCAGTTTGGATTCCGTAGAAATGTTGGAACACGTGAGGCAATACTGACCCTACGACTTATCTTAGAAGAAAGATTAAGGAAAGGCAAACCTACGTTTCTAGCATTTGTAGATTTAGAGAAAGCTTTTAACAATGTTGACTGGAATACTCTCTTTCAAATTCTGAAGATGACAGGGGTAAAATACTGGGAGCGAAATGCTACACTCCTGGAAATGGAAAAAAGAACACATTGACACCGGTGTGTCAGACCCACCATACTTGCTCCGGACACTGCGAGAGGGCTGTACAAGCAATGATCACACGCACGGCACAGCGGACACACCAGGAACCGCGGTGTTGGCCGTCGAATGGCGCTAGCTGCGCACCATTTGTGCACCGCCGTCGTCAGTGTCAGCCAGTTTGCCGTGGCATACGGAGCTCCATCGCAGTCTTTAACACTGGTAGCATGCCGCGACAGCGTGGACGTGAACCGTATGTGCAGTTGACGGACTTTGAGCGAGGGCGTATAGTGGGCATGCGGGAGGCCGGGTGGACGTACCGCCGAATTGCTCAACACGTGGGGCGTGAGGTCTCCACAGTACATCGATGTTGTCGCCAGTGGTCGGCGGAAGGTGCACGTGCCCGTCGACCTGGGACCGGACCGCAGCGACGCACGGATGCACGCCAAGACCGTAGGATCCTACGCAGTGCCGTAGGAGACCGCACCGTCACTTCCCAGCAAATTAGGGACACTGTTGCTCCAGGGGTATCGGCGAGGACCATTCGCAACCGTCTCCATGAAGCTGGGCTACGGTCCCGCACACCGTTAGGCCGTCTTCCGCTCACGCCCCAACATCGTGCAGCCCGCCTCCAGTGGTGTCGCGACAGGGGTGAATGGATTGGCGCCGTGCAGGTGAGCGCCACAATCAGGACTGCATACGACCGAGGCACACAGGGCCAACACCCGGCATCATGGTGTGGGGAGCGATCTCCTACACTGGCCGCACACCACTGGTGATCGTCGAGGGGACACTGAATAGTGCACGGTACATCCAAACCGTCATCGAACCCATCGTTCTACCATTCCTAGACCGGCAAGGGAACTTGCTGTTCCAACAGGACAATGCACGTCCGCATGTATCCCGTGCCACCCAACGTGCTCTAGAAGGTGTAAGTCAACTACCCTGGCCAGCAAGATCTCCGGATCTGTCCCCCATTGAGCATGTTTGGGACTGGATGAAGCGTCGTCTCACGCTGTCTGCACGTCCAGCACGAACGCTGATCCAACTGAGGCGCCAGGTGGAAATGGTATGGCAAGCCGTTCCACAGGACTACATCCAGCATCTCTACGATCGTCTCCATGGGAGAATAGCAGCCTGCATTGCTGCGAAAGGTGGATATACACTGTACTAGTGCAGACATTGTGCATGCTCTTTTGCATGTGTCAATGTGCCTGTGGTTCTGTCAGTGTGATCATGTGATGTATCTGACCCCAGGAATGTGTCAATAAAGTTTCCCCTTCCTGGGACAATGAATTCACGGTGTTCTTATTTCAATTTCCAGGAGTGTATTTACAATTTGTACAGAAACCAGATGGCAGTTATAAGAGTCGAGGGACATGAAAGGGAAGCAGTGGTTGGGAAGGGAGTGAGACAGGGTCGTAGCCTCTCCCCGATGCTCTTCAATCTGTAGATTGAGCAAGCAGTAAAGGAAACAAAAGAAAAGTTGGAGTAGGTATTAAAATCCATGGAAAAGAAATAAAAACTTTGAGGTTCGCCGATGACATTGTAATTCTGTCAGAGACAGCAAAGGAGTTGGAAGACCAGTTGAACGGAATGGACAGTGTCTTGATAGGGGGATATGAGACGAACATCAACAAAAGCAAAACGAGGATAATGGAGTATAGTCTAATTAAATCAGGTGATGCTAAGGAAATTACATTAGGAAATGAGACACTTAAAGTAGTAAAGGAGGTTTTCTATTTAGGAAGCAAAATAACTGATGATGATTGAAGTGGGGAGGATATAAAATGCAGACTGGCAAAGGCAAGAGAAGTGTTTCTGGAGAAATTTGTTAACATCGAGTATAGATTAAAATGTTAGGAAAACCTTACTGAAAGTATTTGTATGAAGTATAGCCATGTATGGAAGTGAAACATGGACAATAAACAGTTTAAACAGGAAGGGAATAGAAGCATTTGAAATGTGGTGCTACGGGAGAATGCTGAAGATGAGGTGAGTAGATGGCGTAATTAATGAGGAGACACTGAATAGAACTGAGGAAATCGATCAGTTGGTAGGACACATTCTGAGGCGTCAAGGGATCACCAGTTTAGTGCAGGAGGGAAGCGTGGGGGTAAAAATCGTAGAGGGAGATCAAGAGATGAGTACATTAAGCGGATTCAGGAGGATGTAGGTTGCAGTAGTTAGTCAGAGATGAAGAGGTTTGCACAACATAGAGTAGCATGGAGAGCCGCATCAAAGCAGCCTTTGGACTGAAAACCACAACAACAGTCTCTTATTAGGAACTTATTTTTATTAGCTTTTGTCCTTTCTAGGTATCATCGGAGCGTTCTATGTTACTTTATGTTTAATGTAGACTACTTAGCAAAATTGCTGATGAGGAACACTGGGTCATCTCATTCTCTTTTCTCAATCGGATCATGACTTGATTTGTGAGTATGTTCATTTCGAATACACTTTCATTTCGGTTTTGATTTCTCACCTTACATGAGTCTTAGTCTATCAGTCCGTACAGACTGCATCTGATGACGCAGCTAAAATGCTGCGAAACTGGTCGTGCCTTTAAATAGTGGCCTTACAGCTAAAGCGATCTTATCTTTTCAAAATCACGTTGTTATGTCAAACAGGGGACCTCAGCAAGTCTATCAACGATTTAGTTACCATCTGTCCAGTTCAAGTGGTACGATATGTGAATCGATTGTATGAAATACAGCCATTTTTAGGGAAAATGGAAGCACCAGAATGCAAGAGCGTAATATCAATACCACAACCACGCTTTCAGCGGATTGATTATCACTGAATTTATTCCTTGTTCACTGCAACCACTGTAGAAGCTAGTTGCTATGATAACAAAACATTTACTGCTATTACCTAATTGGAATTACGGCAGAGTGAATTACTGAGTAAGGGAACCGAGGGTGACAAAGCCGGAATGCAATTTCACTTTCCCGCTACGACTACACGAAGCACTGTCATTACTGGCACTCGATCAATGTTGTATTGGCCGGAGAAAGCTCTAAGTGTAGTAACCACGAGAAACCTAACCCTCCTCGACAGTACCAACGAACCCACTTTGCTACAGACAATAGATGAATTAATTATTTCATAAAAAGAGCAAATTTCGGTAGATCAAATGCTACAGCGTGTGCTGAAATGTAAAAATAAACATAGCGGGATTATTATTATACTTGTGCATGAACTAGCAGTGTCGTCCTGACGCTAGCATTCATTTGCACAGTTTCCTTTTTTGTGTAGAAAGGAAAATCACTCACACGAATGAAACTACCATGACATCTGCGTAGAACTGACTCGCAATAGCAAGTAGCAAACGCTAGCAAAAATATATTAAGTAGACTAGAAAAATAATGTTAAATTGGGTGAAGGTCTTTATTGTTAGTTTAAGAAATTAGGAATTCAGAGTAAAAGAAATCGTAAATATGTAACATATGAAACTGGTAGACAAAGGAAAAAGTAAAAATTGGGATGAATTTTATTGAAGTGGAGGAGAGTGTCATGCTCCAAGATAGTATGAAAATAAGAGAGTAAAAAATTTTCCAAGTCGTTTCTTCAGTGCAGGGTGTGTCAGCACAAGTCAACCTAAAGGCATAAACATTTCGCCGTGTCTAGTTGGTCA
This sequence comes from Schistocerca americana, assembly GCF_021461395.2. NCBI lineage: Eukaryota > Metazoa > Arthropoda > Insecta > Orthoptera > Acrididae > Schistocerca > Schistocerca americana. The sequence continues at coordinate 441,218,630 of NC_060125.1, read as the reverse complement.
AGGAGAATGAGACATTGACACTTCTGTGTGATAGTACGAGCGAGCTCAGCGGAAAATTGTCCGCACACTGAACTGCCTTCGTTACTCTCATAGCATTAAGTAAGATGAATTAGATAACAGCAACAACCCCTAACGGGGACCTGACGGAGCAGTTACAGCACTAAAACCCATTAAGCAAATTTAGTGAGACTAGAGACAGCGGACCACGCGCAGTAAAGTGGTTTGATTTGGTTGTTAGAATGATGGTTCAAATGGCTCTGAGCACTATGAGACTTAACATCTGTGGTCATCAGTCCCCTAGAACTTAGAACTACTTAAACCTAACTAATCTAAGGACATCACACACATCCATACCCGAGGCAGGATTCGAACCTGCGACCGTAGCGGTCTTGCGGTTCCAGACTGAAGCGCCTAGAACCTCATGCCACACCGGCCGGCTTTAGAATGATGTCTCACAGCAAAGCCTCTCGTCACATCAGTATAAATACCTCGACCAACTAACTTAGAAGCAGTCGATCAGTAGAATAGATGGCGTCTATGTCTTTCGCACTTTATTCTCTGATTATTGTATTGTAGCGTTTCATGTAAGATGGTTCCTGTAATGTTTAGCTGTGCCAGTCCTAGTCTTCCTGGCTGGCAGCATTTCCGTAACCACGGATAACTGACACCAAAGTGCAGGACGGAAGTTGCCACTGGTGGGTAGTCCATGTGTCCACCAACATGGTTCCAGAATGGGTCCCAAGCTGCTCTGATACTTCAGCGTAATACGGACCAGAGGGTCTATCTAAACGGTGGACTACGAACAGCGTACTTCACTACAACAGACTTCATGGCACTCGACACCGTGGTCCATCTAGCGGGATATTGTGGGCAGTGAGCAGATGGAGACCAAGGACTCTTATGGCGGTGTGTAAATCAATCATACTTGCACCGCAATCGTGCCTCCTTCGCAGTGGATCTCCCGCATGGGAAGTGTTTATGGATCAATGTGTGGGCCACCCGCAAGACCAGGAGTCGCCGGCCGATGCTTCCGCTGATGCAGCAACCTCCTGAGTCTGCCACTGATGACAAGTGGTTCCACAACAGCCGACGTAGATAGCAGCCGTCGCTGACGCCACAGCTGCGCGAAGTATATTGAACAATAAATCGAGTCGCAACTAACCTTGTTTTATTCGCGTCAAATGGCGCCCCGCAGGTCCTCGGACACATATCCTGCAAAACAGTCGGAGTTCCCAGTCTGAAAGTTGCCGACTGTTACAGTATGAAAAACTCTCGGCTTACAAACACTTCGTCGTCATGCATGTTCCTTATGATATAATTTACAAGCTCAAAACTTTTGCGCCAATCAGCTTTGCTGCTTCTCTGATGTTATACTTTGTATGCGTATAACCGCAAACTCCTTCGTATAATAGCGTAGAAAAGTAGGCTTCTAGAATATTGAGCTCTAATCTATTTTGTGCAGAAAATGTTTATAATGCTTGTTGTCAAATAGCATTGATGTGTTCTTCAGGGTTTTTCTTTCTTCTCCATTAATGGTTTTCTTAGTATTATGAAATAATACGTTACTTGTATTCCTGTACGTTTATCTTGCTTCACCAAATATCTTTCTAAGCTTGAACTGATCTGCAATATATCACTTACATTAAAATAACACAAAGAGGGCTCTTACTTGCACAGCCATCATTTTTTATCCCATCAGGCTGGAAACCCGTTAGTATATAATTACGCCACGTTGTTCAATCGAATATTCTCCAGTTAGGAACGGTACTCCAAAAAAATAAACGAACTGTCCTAAAGCTAAAGGTATATGCAAGAATGGTTTCGTTGAGAAGGGCGCTGCCTTTTTCCTTCCCTCTTTTTGACCAGTCTGCTAAGCGATGATACACTTTGCTAAATCCATGTTGGTAGCGTTAAGTCTATCATTGTAGCTTAATACTCGTGCTTTTTACTGCTGGGCACTTCTGATCTTGCTTAAGGTAGATGCCCTAACATTTACTATCTCCTACGTTCGTTTTTCATAACTAAAAGAAGATTATTTTGGCCGGTTGCCACCTGCCGCCAAGACTGTGAACCTACCAGGAACGGCGAGCGCTGGCGTTGGCCCGCTGGGGCTCTCCTGCCGCAGCCTCTTCTGTGTACTCCAGCCTAAGCACAAAGCGGACCGCCAACCCAACCTCCAAATAATCGGTTTTTATTTTACTTCTCTGGCCTTCCCAGAATCAAAAATGCGTGGCTCTGGTCAAACACCCCATATCCGCCACCTGGGGACGTGCTCTTTACAGTCCAGGCTGAAAAACAGATAACCTTTACCATTATCGCTTTTTACCTCAACCTTCCATATAGCTCCCCTTGCCAAAGAGTACCTCCTCCAAATCTTTTTCTCAAAAAATAGTGAACCTTTGTTGTGAGCTCCAGTCCAGACATTACACTATTGTACCGTTTGCCCTATAAAGTAATTCTTTTTAAAAATCATGATGTTACGTGTCACACAACTATACATTAATTTTTGTTGATACGAACAGTTCCATTCAGATTGTAGACTATCTTCGTGAGTTCGAAGCAAACGTGTCATGTGTACATCAAGTATGAACGTATGGGTTGAAGTATTAACTTTGTATGCCGTGAGTCCTTGGATTGGGCGAAAGTCAACGCCCCCAGTGTCAATTGCCCTGGGCACAAAGGCGATGATTTCAGAAATCGCCGCCACGAGCTGTAGCAGCGTATGGACAGACACAGTTCAACAAGTAACTCAACAACAAGAACCAATAAACAGTCATACCAAACGTAACCACCTCCTCGCTCTGGGCTGCAAAATCCAACGTGCAACATCTTTACCTCTGCTCCACCTCACGCAAAGTTAACATGGCCGCATTAACAGAACCACTGGACGCTCAGATTAATTACGATACATGTCACGGTGGCACGCGGAAAGCCGAGAGATGGAGTATCCCTTGTTTTGGGCATCCAAGCTCTGGCCGTGATCAAATACACTGACGTCGCACCTTTTCCTCATTCTTCTCTCGGCTCTCGCGCCAGTGGCCAGGTACAGTATCCGATGGCATGGTGAGTCACACTACAATGGTCATAGACAACTGGTAAGATGGGAGTATCTTCGTTTCAAGTGATGTAGTACACTGCCTGACAAGCAGAGTGAAGTACACAGAAGACATTGTCGGACGTCACTGTTACTTTATGTTCTTTCGGACGACATGTCCGAAAGAACAGATACCACGGTGACCATGCAGCTCTCTAGAATGAAATGGTAATCAAATCAAGACCCTACGCAGTCGCCAGGCGTTGATATACATCAACGGGGACAGCTGAAAATGTGTGCCCCGATCGGGACTCGAACCCGGGATTTCTTGTTTACATGGCAGATGCTCTATCCATCTGAGCCACCGAGGGCACAGAGGATAGTGTGACTGCAGGGATTTATCCCTTGCACGCTCCCCATGAGACTCACATTCCCAACTTAATGTCCACACACTACATTGGTAGTGCCCCTGCCCACTACACTCATTACATGTCCGAAAGAACAGATACCACCTTTAAACAGTTAAGGCTAACCAGCTGTTGACCTTCTTCTTCTGTGCGGATGCACGCGTATTGCCAGAACTCTTACTCGGTAAAATTGTCTGCCGCGAGGAATGAGTGTAATGGGCAGGGGCACTACGAATGTAGTGTGTGGACATTAAGTTGGGAATGTGGATCTCGCGGGGAGCGTGCAAGGGATAAATCCCTGCAGTCACACTATCCTCTGTGCCCTCGGTGGCTCAGATGGATAGAGCGTCTCCCATGTAAGCAGGAGATCCCGGGTTCGAGTCCCGATCGGGGCACACGTTTTCAACTGTCCCCGTTGATGTATATCAACGCCTGTCGACAGCGTAGGGTCTTGATTTAGTTATCATTTCATTGTAACTTCGTACACTTACACAGGGTCGACGAGTGTTTAAATGACTAGACCTACAATTTTCTGTGACAGATAGAAAGGCCCCATTTTCCAATATTTTGGAGAGGAACAGCGGTATCACTCCTGTGGTCATGGTCTGGCGAGCCGTCGCGTATAAACTCAAGTCATGGAAGTAGCGATTGAGGGAAGCCTGGGGGCACAACGGTGAGTCACGGACGTCTTCCTTCCTCATGTTTTACCTCTGATGCGGGCCGGCCGCTGTGGCCGAGCGGTACTAGGCGCTTCAGTCCGGAACCGCGCTGCTGCTACGGTCGCAGGTTCGAATCCTGCCTCGGACATGGATGTGTGTGATGTCCTTAGGTTAATTAGGTTTAAGTAGTTCTGTCTAGTGGACTGATGACCTCAGATGTCAAGTCCCATAGTGCTTACAGCCGTTTGAACCATTTTGAACCTCTGATGCGACAGTATCGTGGCCCCATTTGACAATAAAACAATGCTCGTCCACACATGGCATGTGTCTCTATGAACCGTGTGCGTAATATTGATGTATTCCCGTGGCCAGCGATATCCCTAGATCTGTCCCCAACGGAACATGATTGGGACCATATCGGATGTCAAATCCGTCCCACTGCCAGTATGCAGGAATCAAGGGCCAGTTACAATAGTTGTGGGCCAGCTTATATCAAGAGAGGATGCAATGACCTTATGACACCCTTCCCAACAGAATCAGTATATGCATCCAGGCCAGAGGGGGTGCAACTTCGCACTGATAACTGGGTTCATACTGCCTACAGTTCTCAGCAAACTTGACTCGATTCTGTAATCGCTGGAATAACATCACATACGCTCTCATCCTCCTATCCTAGTGGGAGTTTTACTTTTTTGTCAGCAGGGTAAAAATGGCCATTGGGAGTCATTTGTGAAATTATATCCTCGATTATCATTTCTTCATGTTTCGTATATTTTTATGACCCATTTAAGCTGCTCTAAAATATTTCCACCATCTTTTCTTTTTTTCCAAACGTATGTGGGTTTGGATTCAAGAGGAGCTAGGGATGAGAGAATACGCTCATGGGAAAAAAGGCTTTACTATGAAAAATGGACTATAAGCAAAATAATGGCAATCGATTAGAAAGTGAAGATCTTTGCACATTTCGAAAATCAAAAATCAATATAGTCTTGCTCCACCCATGCAATTGCAATGGTACATAAGTTTACGAGTATGGCAGAAAACTTTGCCTGCTGCCCAATAAAACATTGTCACCTAACAAATTTTCAATATTTTTCCTTCCTAATATATTGTAGGTATAAAGTCATCCTTTTGCAGACACATATAGTTTACCGTATATTGTATTTTTTCAGAAGTCACAACTCAAGATGTGCTCCAGTATTTTCTAGACACTGTCTTAAATGAACAGGTACGTCGGCTACGACCTTCCCAAAGACCTCAGTAGGAACACCACTTATGATCTAACGGATTTTATTCTCAAGTTCTCCAAGAGTTTGTGGTTTTGACCGCAACAGTATATTGGACAGTGTAACCACCCCACAAAATTATATAAATAATATGAGTGTGATTCTGATTTAGTGTAACCTCAAAACAAAATTCTTTCACAGTGTAACCTCCCCACAAAATTCTTTCTGATTTAATCTAAGCTCAAAATTCATTCACATTTAGCGTAACCTCAAAACAGAAAAATTCCAAAACCTCTCAACAGTAAAAATTATAATTATGTCGCTCACATTCAGTGTAACGTCCCAATAAAAAAAAAAAATTCAGTAACCTGGTAACAATACAATGTAACTAACCTCTCAATTAAATTGTCGCTCATTTATGACTTTTCAATAATTCACTGTGAATTTAACCTGGTAAATTTTGGACGACAGCAGTGCTGCGTCATGGCCCTGAAAGATCATTCTGAATAAAAAAGGAAAAATTCTTACCTCAATGACGTCGCCGGATATATCTGCTCTTACAATAAATTTTTCCGGCACAACTCTGTGCAATGCTGCCCGACCTATCTGTCATTTATGAAAGGAAGCAACTGATTTTTCTATTGCAATAATCGGGATGATCATGGACGGGAGAAAATAGTAAATTCTTTAAATTGAAATGAGTGGTTGTTAAAAGTTACTTTTTATGAGCAAGATTATTATTACGAGATTTTTTAAAACATTTACATGGGACTTGAGATAACATTACTATATATGCGCGAGGCTGCTTTTTACCTTATACAATAATACTCAGGCTCCCACATCGCTGCACCGCGACCGGGCCAGCCAACACGATACACCAGACCAGACCAGAGCAGACTCCCGACTAGCAACAACTTACTGCTACAGCTACACAGTTCCTACTGCAGTCAACACTGCTCTCTGGTCAGAGACCTTGCATATCGCAGGCAGCGCATGAGCAATACATCGAAATTACATTGCTCGGATCTCTTACAACAGTCATCCACAGCCAATCTTTTGTATGTTGAATAAACACCGCTGTAGCTGTTGTAAATCCTTTATTAAAAGTACGATAGGTCTTGTAATGTAAATTACATCATCTGGCGCAAACCTGAAAAGAAGAAGAGAGAAATCGTAAACAATATTCCTTAAAGACTGTATCGCAGTGATAAAAAGTGTCCGCAAGACTGAATACTTACATTGTAGTCAGCAAGCCACTTTTTTACAGTCCGTTCCCAGCACTTTCTTTAAAATTTGGGACATTTCGCAAAAATCAGTAGACATGGGTTAAGACCCTACAGTGAAACTGGATACTATGAACAAATAGAACGAAAGACTGTAAAACACACCGGAAAGAGGCGGAGAGAGGGAGGAAAAAAGGCACGGTGTAAAGTATACAGTACCTCAGCTGAAACCACGCCGGATGGAACTCTGCGACTGCAATCAACGAATTGACACTGTATCGAAACAAAGGTCCCGAGGGAAGTGGCACTAACGCGGAAGCGTGAACAAAATCCAATCAACTTTAAGGAAACGATTGGGAAACAAGCACACAAAAATGAACATATTAATAAACTCGGCAAATTTCAAGCGAATAACTCATAGGTATAGTGATAAAAACTTAGAACCGTTTTGGACCATCTATAAAGATAATATTTGGAATTTAAAAAAATCTTAAAACTTCTTAATTTTTAAAAAAGTTAAAAACATAAAAAATTCAAAATTTTCAAAAAGGAGAGTAGCGCTAGTAATGGTACCAAGGAAAAGAAAGTAAGGGGGAAAGGGCGAGTGAACCAGGTAAGATATTTAAGTAATCAAAGTTAGTGGAAATGGCTTTATGACTTAATTCAGAATTAATTGAGGATTAAGTGTTTCGTTTGAAGCGACGTATCCTGCATCCTAAAAAGCGCTCATCAAGTCATTGTCTTACGGACACGGCGTAATGTGGGTGAGCTCCATCTTGCGTAAATAACAGTTCATGTGACTCGTCCCATTCAGAAATTGTAAGTCATACAATTTTTTATAATATTTCCAGGTATCTTTCAGCATTAATAGTGTCTCTCAAGAGACAGCGTCCAATAATACGGTAAGTACACTACTGGCCATTAAAATTGCTACACTAAGAAGAAATGCACATGATAAACGGGTATTCACTGGAAAAATTGCATGGGGGCTTAATTAAATAAAATGCAAATATTTTTAGTTTTTTTAATTTGGTAACTGTTTGTCCGATTACGCTGTGTCTCGTAAACGGTTGGCCCTGACTAGTATTTGTCCGCAATCTGACTGCATAGAACAACAACAAAGAATGAAATGAAAATTTTCTGTTAACACAATTAATTAATTAAGTCCCCAGCAACTATAAAACCTACGAAACCAAAGCACAAGTGTAATTGTTCTGTGTGTGGGAGTGTGACTCAACGTACACATCTGGCACGGTTCTTCTTCAACAAGACAAGAGATTTTAAATATCATTTATACTGAAGTAATTAAAAAAAATAGAAATACTATAATTGCGCAAGAAAACCAGAATTACACTCTAATACAAGAACACACGCCAGATGCTTTGTTGACTGAACCTGTAATGACGCATTATTCAGGACACTGAAATAATGAGAGAGAAAAAGAAAAAATTTTTTTTTACCTTCGTTTATATTGATGAAAAGCACTCTAGACATTACAATCTCTCCACACCGACTCGCTACTATCACATCTCAACAAGAACTTTTCAGTATCACATCTCAGCAAGCACTGACTCCCACGAGTTCTCCCCAAGCACTCACTACTACAAGTTCTGAACAAGCACTGACTACTACGAGCTCTCCCCAAGCACTGCCAGTGGAGGCGGCTGAATAATACTCTTTGGCGCAATCTCTGGCGCTGTGGCTCAGTGTAGCCACCTTTCATATGCCCCTCCTCCACGGGCCAGAATTTGATGGTATTTTTGCCAGCATTGGTGGTGAAAATACCACCAAATTCGTCCACAAAAATACAGACAAAAATAAAAGATAATATTAATACGTAAATATCACATAATTAGATAAAATTTTGGCTTTGCACTGACCTTTCAATAACCTAATATATAAAATACAGTAAGCAATACAAATTCTTTTCATGCATGTGACTTTACATAATAGTTCACACAATACACAAAAAATCAGTTTATACAAATGTTCACATAAAATGCTTTCAATGATTAGTTCCAGTAGTAGCACCCAGCGATGGTCAACAGGTGCAAACACCAACAAGTGACATCACTTTACTAAAAGCAGTTTCATCAGTGGCACCCAGCAATGTTGAACAGGTGCAGACACCAACAAGTGACTTCATTTCAGTAGAAGCAGTTCCATCTGTGGCACCCAGCAATGTTGAACAGGTGCAAACACCAACAAGTGACATCATTTCAGTAGAAGCAGTTCATCAGTGGCACCCAGTAATGTTGAACAGGTGCAGACACCAACAAGTGACATTATGTCAGTAGAAGCAGTTCCAATAGTGACACCCAGCATTGTTGAACAGGTGCAGACACCAACAAGTGACATCATTTCAATAGAAACAGTTCCATCAGTGGCACCCAGCAATGTTGAACAGGTGCAGGCAGCAACAAGTGACATTATTTCAGTAGAAGCAGTTCCAACAGTGGCACCCAGCAATGTTGAACAGGTACAGACAGCAATGAGTGACATCATTTCAGTAGAAGCAGTCCATCAGTGGCACCCAGTAGTGTTGAGCAGGTACACACACAGCAACAAGTCACATTATTTCAGTAAAAAAAACAGTCCATCAGTGGCACCCAGTAATGTTAAGCAGGTGCAGACACCAACAAGTGACATTATTTCAGTAGAAGCAGTTCCATCTTGGGCACCCAGTGAAGTTGAGCAGGTACACACAACAACAAGTCACGTTATTTCAGTAAAAAGCAGTCCATCAGTGGCACCTAGCAATGTTGAGCAGGTACACACAGCAACAAGTCACATTATTTCAGTAAAAAGCAGTCCATCAGTGGCACCCAGCAATGTTGAACAAGTGCAGACACCAACAAGTGACGTTATTCCAGTAGAATCAGTCCATTAGTGGCACCCAGCAATGTTGAGCAGGTGCAGACAGCAACAAGTGACATTATTTCAGTAGAAGCAGTTCCATCTGTGGCACCCAGCAATGTTGAAGAGGTACACACAGCAACAAGTCACATTTCTCAGCAGAAGCAGTTCCATTAGTGGCACCCAGCAATGTTGAACAGGTGCAGACACCAACAAGTGACATCATTTCAGTAGAAGCAGTTCATCAGTGGCACCCAGCAATGTTGAGCAGGTACACACAGCAACAAGTGACATTATCTCAGTAGAAGCAGTTCATCAGTGGCACCCAGCAATGTTGAGTAGGTGCAGACAGCAAGAAGTAACATCATTTCAATAAAAGCAGTTCCATCAGTTGCACCCAGCAATGTTGAGCAGGTGCAGACAGCAACAATTCAGTAGAAACAGTCCATCAGTTGCACCTAGCAATGATGAGCAGGTCCAGAGAGCAGTCCATAATATTCACTGTCACTGATCACACTGTTCATCAGAGTTTATAAGCAGAAATTAAACATGTCCTAGTGGCACCAATCATGTAGAAAAAGTACAAGTAACAGTCCATAATATTCGCTATCACTAATCACATAGTTCATCAGCAGAAATTAAACATTTCTAAGTGGCACCCATTATGTTGAAAAAGTGCAGGTAACAGTTCACCATCACTAATCAGACAGTTCAGGCATGAACAATAGTTTGAATACACATACAAATGCTTTTACACTAAACATACAAATCATAACAAACACACAAATGATGTCAGATAATTGTCATATTAACTATTACAAATACACAAATATCAGTAAACCTATAATATTTATGGTCTGTCAGTGCAAGCCACTACAAACAAATAAAATAATATTTAGGAGATAGGTTGGGACTAATTATTTGGGATTAGGAAAGGAAAACACACAAAACACACTCACTCATCTTTCATCCACATTAAGTACTACTGTGTAATTGAATAGTGTTAACTGTGTATATGTAATTCTGTCAAAATTTGATGTTCATCTTGTGTATCAAGTAGTAGTGGCAGCAATGTATAACAGTCAATAATAGTTAGTCAACGTCATAGTCTTCATGTCAAGACCAATGTTTGCCAAGCCATATCAAAATGTACTGTTGCTGAACAACTGTCAGTGTGCCCAGATACACAAATACTTCCTCTCTTCAAAAAAAAAAAAAAAAAAAAAAAAAAAATATACTGCTTAGTGATTTAACAAAGTGTGTGTATAGACTATCTTCCTTCTACTTGAGTGTTCTAGTCTGCTATCTTCATCCTCCTTGTTCCACAAGGACCAACAAAAAAAAAAAAAAAAATATGCACCTCACTTACTTTACCTCTTATACACCAAAACTCCAATAATCATCAGCATCACATAATCTCAATACTTCAATAATACCTCTTACGTCGATACATATATACCTTATCATTAATAGCATTTACCTTACCTCTTGTCCACCAAAACTCCAATAATCATCAACTTCACACAATCTCAATAATACCTCTTCAATATGTCGATACATATAAACCTTATTACCAATATCATTTCACTTCCATAACAACTCTTTCCTCTAATCAGTCTCCTCGAACAAGTACAGATAAAATCCTAATGCAAACCTCATCATCCCATACAATCCGAAGGCACACTGTCAACACACAACCTCTGTGTAACCCTTCTGACCCAAATCTTCTACTCATTATGAATTATAAACAAAAGAAATGCATACATGACCTCTAACAGACTTAGTTCGAATAACTCTCAGTAATTAAGTACGATTACGGAGTGTGAATGATCATAATATTTCACAGTGTGTACACCACTTCAAGAATTATGGCAAACAGAAGCAAACATGTGGAGTATTTCTTGTGTCAAGTGTCACTTCCTATTTCAATTGCTCACGAAAAATGCAATGTAATAACTGTCAATGGTCTAAACCTAGTTTTGGTATGTCATGTCGTTAGCTTCCTCCCTATTAGCATACATTTATACAGCTTTCATAAAACCTCCAGCTCATGTGACTTCTATGAAGTTTCTTGTACTAATGTCGTTCGTCGAATTATAGCAGCTCATTTTCTTATCTTAAAAATATAAGGCACTGAGCGTAAACAAAACAAGCAATAGCGAGTAAATATACCAGTAGTGAACAGAATGTCAACAAGTGGATGCAGCAAAATTCTTACAACGAAGCTCTGCCAAGCGAACAATCTGTAACCTATACCATAGTGTAACCTAAACTCTATGTTCGTACACTGTACATTAGAATTCCTATATACCAAATTTAAGAGTAGTTGTGACGAAAAACAGAAATGTATAAATATGCAATCCATACGCATAACAGTAAACATATATCTTACGTAATAAACAGGTCATTAGCATCATATCAGCATAAGAAAATAAATGTTCATATGTCATCTTAATAAGTAAACATGAAGGCGCAAGCAGATAAATCATAAAGTATAACTTACATACATATCAGCACAACTAATCAGGTGACAATTATAATTTAAATAAATAAGCACAGCAGGCACATAATAAAAAATATATAACATCAATGAAAAAGCAGTGCAGCCAAGCGATGCATTATATATACAAATAACAACCCTGTTCATTAATAAAACA